>NC_081410.1:347459280-347759280 GCF_030272615.1 Cryptomeria japonica
CCCAAACTCTTACATAACCATTTGTGGCTCTTACATAACCATTTATACCTCTTACATAACCATTAATGGTTAGCTCAACTTGCCCACATGGTTAGAGGTTTTCCCTCTAACTCAACCCTCATTTAACTCATGGGTCTCTTCAAGCATTCATTTCGTTGACCATGGTTATCCCTTTAACTCTTGCACAAGAGTTTATCCATTGGATAAAGGCATTATTCATTGAATAAAAGCTTTATCCACTAACTCAAACCTAACCAAACCCTCCTAGGGTAACCTTCATGTCATCTCAAGCATTTAATGCTTCTTCCCTCTCCTCTCAAGCCATCTCATGTTGACATTTGTCATCATGGGATTGGGTTGAAAGCCATCACATGGATTGATTAAATTACAATCCTGGCCCTTGTTAAGATTACTCAATCTTGACCATCCATTGCCCTATTTCCCCTATAAATAGAGCAATTATTCTTTATTTTTCAGGATCATAAGTCTTTTGTGCATCAAACTTATAGTCATTTTAGAGAGCATTAAGAAGCATTTGCATTGTTATTATACTAAGATTCACATAGACTAATTATGAGCTTTCTCATTGTAAATTATTCACACTTGCATAAGCATTTGTTTTGATTTTTACAACCATCTTGAATCTTCATATGACATCCATGGATAGTGCTAAAATCTGAGGGCTACACTCATGTGGGACTTGGAAATGAGAGGAACAAGGGAGAAACATCTATGAGAATTTTGGGGAGCATCTTGGGAGGTCTTCTTTCCCTTTTTTGTTTATGTATGCTTCTTATTGTGTAATTTATATCTTGAGATGCATCTTAAGGTTTTTAAGTTCATTTGTATTTCATTTTGGTTGTAACTAATCTACTAACATTTGAACTTATGTGTTTGTGCCTTGTGCCCCTTTTGCCTTGCATCACTTTCCATTATCGGATCCACTAGCTGAATCTTATGCCGATTCATCATCAGAATCAGTCACACCTTCCTCATCCACATAGTAGCATGATTTGTGTGTGTTCCTCTTGTACTTATGCTTGTTCTGATAATCATGGTTAGGCCTGAAAGATATTCTATCTCTTTCCTGAAATCTTGAATTCCTTTCAGGACATCTAGATGCAAAATGACCTATCTTATTACATGTGAAACATTTAAAAGGTGATTTTCCTTCATACTTACTTCTTGCCAAACCTTTAGGTACTCTTCTAGAAAATAGGGCTTCAAGTTGCTCAAACTCTTCATCTTCTTTCTTCATTTCCTCCAGTTCCTTATCATATAAGGCTTTCTAATCACTCTTGCTAGTAGATGATGTAGACACATGAAAACTAGGTTCAAATTTCACAACTCCAGAAGAACCAAATCCCTCAAGCTCAAAAGCAGATAACTTCCCAACCAAGGTATCTCTATTAATAGAGGTGTTTGCCATTGCTCTCAACTCATTAATTGTAGTATCCTTCATTTTATAATCCGGTGGAAAATCTCTCAATACTTTAGAAACTATGTCATCTTCACTAAGAGATCCACCACAACACTGAATTCCCAGAACAATTTCATTTACTCTCTCCATAAATGTAGTAATCCTTTTATCTTCTTCCATCTTCAGGTTCTCATATTTCACCCAGTAACCATCAAGTTTAGCAATTTTAATAGTAGGGTCACCTTCATTTAGAGTCTCCAATTTATCCCATATAGCGTTTGCAGTTGATTTGGGGGTTAGTCCCATAATTTGTTGATTAGAAAATGCACACAAAAGGGCTTCTCTAGCTCTACAATCATTTTCAAAGTCCTTATCCAAGCCTACCGAAGGAGGATTGCCAGATGCTAGATTATGAGGTATATATCCTTTCTTAGTGATCTCCCAAATCTCCTTACCAAGACATCTCAGATGAGTCTCCATCCAAATCTTCCATACTGTAATTTGTTCTATCAAGCCTAGGAATTTCTCTTCGAAAAATAGTTGCAGATGAACTTGATGAACTTGAACTATTAGATGTCATAGGATCTTCCTCAAGCTATTAAGTTTTTGTAGAGAGGACCAAGCTTTGATACCAATTGTTAGACAACTCAGATAATCGGTGAACAACTGAGAGGGGGGGGGGGTGAATCAGTTGTTGTAATACCCTAAAAATTGTCATCTAAACCATGAGCCCGTAATCTTGACAACATCACCAAGGTCCTAACCAAAGGCAATTAAATCAATCTTGAGCACATAATTAATTCTTTAATCACCAAATATCACATGGCAAATAAATTACTCAATATTAATTAAATATTTATTTAATTAATTGAATCATTCCAAGAATATCATTTTGATCAAATTATCCTACTTTAATTTATTAAATATCCTAGCATATTTAATTAATTAATAAATTTACCATTTAATCATGCAAAAAAATGAAATAAATTATCACAAAAGAAGAATTAATCACAAAGCAAGAGTTGAATTGAAAATTAAATAAAAAAGAATTGAATTGAGAGAGAAATCAAACTTAAGATATTATTTCTTTTTCTAAATTTGGAACTTGAAATCAGAAAAGCAATTAATTGAATTATTGATTATTCTCTAAAATTGGAACTCAAAGCTTTTCAGAAAAAGAAGTTCAGTTGCATTGAAAAGACTCTTTTCTTGAATAAATAAAAGAATTATCTATTTTTATCACAAATGCATGGAATTAATTTAATTATTATTTCTAATGCAACTTGAACTTCTTATCTAAATGCATTTCAATTAAACTATAATTGGAATCTATCTCAAGGTTAACTGAACCTGATTTCTCAATTATTTTCAATTAATCCTAAATTGAGCTTTTTCATCATCTCTCTTGTAATTCTCTATAAATTCAGCCTTCAGCTCTCATTCCAATTCACCCCAGATATTTTTGAGAACACGCTTGGAGATTATTACAACGCTAATTTTGCTCTGGAGTCATTGAAGATCATTGTGCTTTTTTAGATTATTTGCATCCATATTTAGTTTATCCATATTGCTTGAATTCGTTATTGATTGAATTATTCATCCATCTTGCATCCATATAGTTAAATATCATATAGATTAAATCCTTCATCTTGGTGTAGTCTAGTCACTGGTATTGCTTATTAAAATCTGAGAGCAATCTTATACTCGCATCTTTTAGAAGGCAATTAGTCGCTTTGTTATGGTTTATTACTTATTGATTATTGATTTACTAACCATTCATGTAATGACTTAATTGAAGTCTTGTGCTTGCAGCTACAAACCCTTTTACACACACACATCTTTGGCGCCCATCGTTGGGCAGAAGACTACATTTTTTGGCCTCCAAGACTGACTTCTTATTTTTTTGTTATTTTCCAGATTTCAGATTTTTTGGATTTTCGTCTGTACATCTTGTACGACATTTCCCACGGGATTAAATGACAAACTACAAGTGTCATACAAACTAGAATCCTGTCTCATAGGAGCTTAAATACTTTCGTACAATTCTGTAAATTTCTGGTTAAAAAGAGGAAAAAAGAAAATTTCATGATTTTGGTTTTCTGTTCAAATTGATTATTTTGACGACTCACCCTGGTTGTTTATCTATCTATCTTAGATTTTTCACAGCCTGATCAGTTTTTGCAGAACTCTTGCCAAAGAATATGCTTGTCGCACAAAGACAATATGACTACTGATTCGTTGTCTTTGCAGGTTGCCTAAGGAAAATCGACCAAACATTGTGTATTCTTTCAATTCATTTTTAGACACCTAAATTGCTATCTAGTTAAAGAACAAATCTGTCTTTCATGTTTTTAGAAAATTCTAAGAGGTAGGAGAGTATGCTCTTGTCTTTTTCTAGACAATTAGAAATCCAGACCCTTGAGGCTTTTTCTTTGTTTGAGATTCGTACATTAGCAGGCCTGCCCTCCTGAGGGGTTGAAAAACTCTTAAAGCTGTTACGACCGATGTGAGGGGAATGACCTAAGTGGGAATGGCTAAATGCCAAGTACTCCAACCCACTATAAAATAAATGTGATTTGATAAAAATCAAGTCAACGACAGTGCTAGGGAATAGCTCTCCTTTGTACCTTTGGGTATATTAAACCTTGGTTTTCAAGGATGGGAGACCTCTTAATTGAGTTTATACCTCAACACACCGAACAGATCCCTTACTAGTTCCAATTAAAAATTAGAAGCTACCCGGTTCACCTCCAAAAGGGGGATAATCTTTGTGCAAGAGAGATAGTAACTCTCCCAAGATACTTGTCATTTTGTGCCCCCATTAACATTTGGAGTTGGATAATACGACATTGAGAATCCATTGCATGAGACTCAACGGCCATATTCTGATTAGCTATTGGGTGACCTGAGTCTACAAGCAAAGGTTTTCTTCTCTCACCAAATTCCTTAGGGCTTGCATGCTATGATTGGAGTTACTATTTATATGATGTGTCTTGTATGTTTTCATCCTTGAAACAAAAACTAAAATACCAAAATTGGAGAAAACAAGAAACAAGCTCAGTGATCAAAAACTTTGTTCGTGTCAGAACTTGTCTATCCTAAGTTGAAACTCTATCCGTGTTAGAACTTGTCTATCCTAAGTCGAAACTCTATTCGTGTTAGAACTTGTCTATCCTAAGTCAAAACTCTGCCTGTATTAGAACTAGTTTATCCTAAGTCGAAACTCTATCTATGTCAGAACTTGTCTATCCTAAGTCGAAACTTTGTCCATGTTAGAACTTGTCTATCCTAAGTCAAAACTTTGTCTGTGTCAGAACTTGTCTATCCTAAGTCGAAACTCTATCCATGTAAGAACTTGTCTATCCTAAGTCAAAACTTTGTCTGTGTCAGAACTTGTCTATCCTAAGTCGAAACTCTATCCATGTAAGAACTTGTCTATCCTAAGTCAAAAATTTGTCCCTGTCAGAACTTGTCTATCCTAAGTCGAAACTCTATCTGTGTTAGAACTTCTCTATCCTAAGTTGAAACTCTGTCTGTGTCAGAACTTGTCTATCCTAAGTTGAAACTCTATCTGTGTCAAAACTTGTCCATCCTAAGTCGAAATTCTGTTCAAAACTAGTCTATCCTAGTCAAAAATCAGTCCATCTCAGAATTGGTCATACTTAGTTGTCATACTTAGCAATCTAAAAAACTCAGAATTTTAGTCTCTGCCTTATGAACAGTCATATGAATCTGATCATTTATCATCCTACACCACATCCTATGTCGCACGAGTCTTGTGATTTCTCATCCTGCACCATATCCTATGTTGTACGAAACCTAGAAGTCTATCATCTGAAGCTAAATCCTGTGTCTTATGAAACAAAACTGCACTAAATATTTTATCATCCTGCACATACCCATCTATCATATGGTACGAGGCAGCAACTTGTACAAAACAAAACTATTGTCATCCTGAAGCTACTAAATTGTCATCCGGTTCAGTAAATCTTGTTGTACGAATCTCTAGTTTTATCAGTACAGAATAGTCAAACTTGCCTAAAAATAGTCTACAACGAACATAATACTGGTTATCATCATTCTAAGGATAAATAGATCAAGACAGTGTACCTCTGCCATTTGCATTGCACAATTTGGTCGATCATCTTTCAGCTAGTTCAATCAACTACCTATCAAACCTAAGTCACTTAGATAATGTCTTATACAGGATAGATCTTTCCTGAAACTAGACTAAATCTTACACTACTCTTAGAATCAACTTAGATAGCCATCTTATACAAGATAGATCTTTCCTGAAACCAGACTAAATCTTAGTTGTTTCTCTCAAACAATACCTTAACCGAACAAACTAGCTCTGAAATTGATCTTGACCTCTGCATCACAAACAACTTTAGGTCACACTAATCCATAAAAATGCCTATTCAAACTAGGAGTGCTCGTAAGAAAGAAGCCAAAGGCAAAGGACAACCCTTCTCATATCAAGATAACCCATTTTACATGGAGGATCCACTCAGTGACATACCTTTGTCATCAAGCAGACTAATTTTTTATGAACTTGAATCTCCCACTATATATGAGATGAAACACAATGACAAGAACAAGGACAACATTAGTATTCACAAAACCGATAATGATTCCTCATCAAGTGAGGCTGAAAAAGACACTGAACCTCCACAAAAAGATATTCTTGACTGTCAAAAGGACAAAGACTTTAGAAAAATGATGAAATCTATCCTGGCTCGAGAGAAGGAAGACAATTTCTTAGAACTAGCAAAACAAGGTGCAAAACTTCCTATTGGATATGATGTTCAAACACTTGTTACTAAAAAGGAAGAATCGTCTATACTCATGGTACACAAACAATTACAAGCCTTATGGATGGAGGTCACAAAACTGAAGAATAAGGATAGTCCCCAAAACAATATTCTCTGGAAACAATATGTCCCTTTCCATTTGACAAAAATCTATACATGCCTCCATTTCCTTCACGAGTTGAAATCCCAAAATTTAACAAATATATTGGTACCTCAGATCCTCAAGATCATGTCAAGGAATTTTGTGCTACATGTATGGAGTTCATCCATGATCAAATGTACCTCATCCGCCTTTTCCCAAGGAGTTTAGGGGGTCAAGAAATGAAATGGTTATCAAGTCTACCCAAAGGAATAAAAATGTTTGAATAACTAATCTAACTATTTTTACAACAATACTCATACAACATTCGACATCCTGTGACTATGGTCGAGCTCTGTAATACTAAATAGAAAATAGGGGAGCCTCTTCTTACTTTCCTCCAATGCTGGAGAAAGATGTTCTCTAGGTATTCTCGACCTATCCCAGACTGAGAAAATGGATATAATTGTCAATAACTTGGTCCCCGAACTAGTATAGTATACAAATGCAAGTACACCCATCATTTAACAAAATGGTAGATAATACCATCCGAATGGAAGATGTGCTGATAGAGATGGGAGATATCTCACTTTGGAAAGAAATACAACTAGGATCTATCTCTAAAGAGAAGAACAAGTATTGGAAATTTGGCAAAGACAACAACAAGAATGTTGTTAACGATGGAGTAGTAGACACTATTAAAACTAACTCAAAGCCCATAATATTCAACTTGGCTAGTGGTACACAAGCACTTAAAGTTGCAAGAAAAAATCCACCAAAGAAAACAAAAGAATGGTTCAAAGAAAAGCCTTGGCTTTCCAAACCTAAGCATAATTTTACTCCTCTTGAAGAAATATATGAATCTGCTTTCAAAACTCTGTTGGCAAACAACTTGATAATGCTACCAGATAACTCTAGACCATACAATCCAGAAGTCAAACCAAGATGGTGGAGAGAAAATGAATAATGTGACTTCCATTGGAATAAAGGTCATAACATAAACAATTGCATGAAGCTAAAACATGAGATTCAAGATCTCATAGATGCTGGTAAAGTTGATTTTGGGAATCATCCGACCAATGCTGATATTCAGGTACTAGTCCCCTGGGTAAACGTCAAGAGCGTATTATTGAACCGATTCAACTATAAATGAAATAAACAAATTATAAGGCTAGACTGGGGTACAATCCGAAAAAAAACATCAGACCAAAAACATGCTTCTAAATCTAAGTGGTAGAAAAAGATATGGCCTTCAACATTATAGGAAACAAACGCTCAACAAACTCAAGCAGATTGTGTAAAAGAGAAAGAGGAATCAACAATCAAGAAAGAAGAAATAGTCAGTGCTCAAGCTCCAATGGTGTTAGCTACAATAATACAAGAAGTTGAGGTCCCAGAGGATATAAGAGATGAAGTAGTAAGAATCAGGGAATTGTTTGCACCACTAAAAGTTCGAGTCACATACACTGGTAGGCAGCAAGTAGATGATTCAGAGACTGACTCAAATGAGTATGAATGGGGTCTAGATCACCTCTTAGATTCATCCAATACAAAAACTCCAAAAGAGTCTAGTGGTGTCATAGATGATACTCAAGAGCTGATGCGCATAAAACTAGAGAAGGAAATACGGGAAATTAGACAAAAGAGACAAGCAAATTATGAACAAGGACTGAAAGAAGGAAGAGTACCAGAAAGATTTTCATCTATGTACCCCTATGCTAAAACAAAATAAATCAGGTTTAGCACTACACAAGAAGAGTTAGAAGCTATAGAACAAGAACCAATTATCAGTCCAGAGGAAGCTGAATGGAGTAGATGACAACAAATCATAGAAACAATAAGATCATGTCAACAAGTGTGTCAGATACAAATGACAAATGAACCACAACATGAAGGAACTTGCAGTATTAGAGATGTTGGTGTTGATACCATACATACACTCACTAAATCACTTGAAGAAGACTTAGAAACTTTATCTAGATGACTCTGATGACTATGATGATAGTCTTATTCAAGACAATATCTACTCAGCCTCAAATTCTAAATCATTTGATACAAACAATGAAAATATGTCTACTAATCTTATCGTTGTCAAACCATGATATGACATTTAGTCTAGCATAGGGAACGATGCTACAAGTATGTCTATTGGATTAGGTCAACTAAATATTCACGTGAACTTTAATAATCATGTTCTGACTCTTCCTGGTCTCGAGACACTTATGCAAGGTATCCTTTTGGAACTCAACTTTTTGAACAACAGTTGTGATGACAATATCGTGAAAGCTCTCAAACCTATCCAACATTTATCCTTACTACATCCAAAACTAATTGACTGTACTTTACAGAACTAGTCCATGAATATACCTACTTTTGCCAATGACTATACGTTAGCCTATTAGCTCAATGCAGTTGAACCCATGTACTCTTCCACCAGCGAACAAAGTGAAAACATGACTAAAGCAGATATCAAGTATCTTAGTCCCAAAAACAAGAAAAAAAAAGATCTGATGGCAAAAACCACATTATGGTGGTGTCAGAATCTAAAAAAGAAAAAATAAAGGATGTACCTAAAGGTAAAAACCTCTCTGAGGTGCCTGAAGGTGAGATACTTGATGTACTACCAAGTCATTTCCAAGAAAGGTCCTCCATAATGATCGAGCCAACTTAGCCAGTGAACATTGGGAGTCAAGAGACACCACACCTCATTCATGTAGCTCAATCACTATCAGTAGAAGAATTGAAGTATTTCACTCATCTATTCTCAGAAAAGAAAATAAACTTTGCATGGACGTTTCTGATATGCCAGGCCTAGATCCTGATCTCATCATGCACCATCTTTCTATCACACCAGGAGTAAAACCAGTTAAGCAAAAACTCCATAAGATGCACCCACAAGTGGCACTACTAGTCAAGGTTGAGCTAGAAAAACTATTAAAAGCTAGATTCATTAGAGCTATAGATTATGCTGAATGGATTTCAAACATAGTACCTATGTCAAAGGCAAACAAATCTATTAGAGTTTGCACTAACTTCATAGATCTCAATAAAGCTTGTTCGAAGGATAACTTTCCATTACCAAACATTGATATGATATTCAACATGACTGTTGGATATGAGATGTACTCACTAATGGATGGATTCTTCGGCTATAATCAGATCAAAATAGCTTCTGGAGATCAAGAAAAGACAGATTTCACCTGTGCATGGGGAACCTTTTGCTGGAACATCATGCCATTTGGGCTGAAGAACGTAGGAGCAACCTATCAAAGAGCAGTAACTACTATATTTCATGATATGATGCATAAGAATATGGAAGATTATGTTGATGACACCTTAGTGAAGACTATGAAGAGATCCATGCATATTCAAGAGCTAGGTCCTATACTAGATAGAATGGAAAAGTTTAAACTCTGGTTAAATCCAAAGAAGTGTGCATTCAGAGTAACATCTAGTAAACTACTTGGCTACATCATTTCAAAGAAGGGAATCAAGGTTGATCCTGAGAAGGTCCAAGCTATAATGGAAATTTCACCTCCGAAGAACATAAGTCAAATGAGAAGTCTATAGGGACGTCTCCAATCCATCAGACGCTTCATTTCTCAGCTAGCAGACAAAGCTCAACCTTTCACAAAACTATTAAGGAAAGGAATAATATAAAATTGGGATTAGGAATGTGCACAACACCTTTAATAGATAAAAGAGTACCTATCTAATCCACAAAAATTGATGCCGCCTTTTCAGGATACACCATTGATCTTATACATATTAGCAACTGATTCATCACTGGGGGCACTTCTGGCACAACAAGGTGACAATAAAAAGGAGTGAGCCTTCTATTACATTATCAGAACATTGGTGTCTTATGAAATGAACTACACCATAATAGAAAAAGCATGCTTGGTATTAGTCTTTGCATCACAAAAATTGAGACACTACATGTTAGCACATTCAGTCAAGCTAGTGGCTAAAATTGATCCGCTCAAGTATCTTCTCAACAAAGCAACACTAACAGGAAGATTGAAAAAATGGGTCATGGTCCTTACAGAGTTTGACATTGAATATGTGGAACGCAAATCCATAAAAGGACAGGTAATTTTTTATCAATTGGCTGAAGCTCCGCTTGAGGACACTCAACCGTTGCATATAGAGTTTCTAGATGAATGAATAATGCATCTTACTCAACAATCCTGGAAGATGTTTTTCGATAGGTCTTTTACTCAAAATGGTTTCCATGCTGGAATATTGTTTATTACTCCTCAGAAGTATTCAATCCCAAAGTCTTATAAGATTCTATTCCCTTGCACAAATAATATTGCAGAATATGAGGCTCTAGTGAATGAGATCAAGCTAGCTATTGAATGGAAGGCTGCAGAATTACACATCTATGGATATTCTTAGCTAATAATAAATCAAATGAATGATACATATCAGAATTGAGATGAAAAACTGATGCTTATAAAAGAATGGTTGATGATCTGAAGAAGTATTTTGCTTTTGTATCATTCCAACAGATTCCTAGATCCGCAAACAGAGCAACAGATGCTATGGCCACCTTGGCATCTATACCTGAGTTACAAGAGTCCAATTTTTGCTTTGAATTCCTAGTGGAAGAGTTACATTACCCAACCTATGATTCTCCTGAGACCCAAATAGTCTGTGCTATTATTGGACATGACTCATCCCGATACAACCACATCTACTCTTGTCTACGAGACCAAATAATCCCTAAAAATCTTACTTGTAATGAGAAAAGAAACCTAACTCGGAATGCTTCATGATATGTTATCAATGCTAAAGATCTATTTAGATGAGGTTTGGATGGTACATTGCTTAGGTGTCTAGAAACTAAAGAATTTAAACATACGTTATCGGAAGTTCATGAAGGTATTTGTGGATCTCATTTGAATGGTCTTACTTTAGCTCGGAAACTACTATAGACTGGCTACTACTGGCCAGACATGGAGAAAGATGCTATTAAATTTTCTAAGACTTGTGAGAAATGTCAGTTACACGGAAATCTCATACATGCTCTAGCAAGGGATCTTATACCCTTCACTACACATTGGTCTTTTCAACAATGGGCCTTTGATCTCATTGGTCAGATATATCATGCTTCATCTAACGGACATAAATTCATCATAATTTCAACTAAGTATTTCACTAAGTGGGTAGTGTAATACCCTAAAAATGGTCATCTAAATCATGGGCCCCTAATCTCGACAACATCACCAAGGTCCTAACCAAAGGAAATTAAATAAATCAATCTTGAGCACATTATTAATTTTTTAATCACCAAATATCACATGGTAAATCAATTACTCCTCAATATTAATTAAATATTTATTTAATTAATAGAATCATTTCCAAGAATATTTTTTTGATCAATTATCCTATTTTAATTTATTAAATATCCTTGCATATTTAATTAATTAATAAATTTTCCATTAATCATGCAAAAGGAATTAATTTATTACAAAAAAAGGAATTAATCACAAAGCAAGAGTTGAATTGAAAAATAAAAATAAAAATTGAATTGAGAGAGAAATCAAACTTGAGATGTTATTTCTTTTTCTAAATTTGAAACTTGAAATCAGAAAAGCAATTAATTGAATTATTGATTATTCTCTAAAATTGGAACTCAAAGCTTTTCAGAAAAAAGAAGTTCAGTTGCATTGAAAAGACTCTTTTCTTGAATAAATAAAAGAATTATCTATTTTTATCACAAATGCATGGAATTAATTTAATTATTATTTCTAATGCAACTTGAACTTCTTATCTAAATGCATTTCAATTAAAATTAGAAGCTACCCGGTTCACCTCCGAAAGGGGGGATAATCTTTGTGCAAGAGAGATAGTAACTCTCCCAAGATACTTGTCATTTCATGCCCTCATTATCGTTTGGAGTTGGATAATACGACGTTGAGAATCCATTGCATGAGACTCAATGGCTATATTTTGATTAGCTATTAGGTATGTACCTGAGTCTACAAGAAAAGTTTTTCTTCTCTCACCAAATTCCTTAGGGTTTGCATGATGTGATTGGAGTTACTATTTATACGACGTGTCTTCTATGTTTTCATCCTTGAAACAAAAACTAAAATACCAAAATTGGAGAAGACAAGAAACAAACTCAATGATTAGAAACTCTGTCCATGTCAGAACTAGTCCATCTTAAGTAGAAACTCTGTTTGTGTCAGAACTAGTCTATCTTAAGTAGAAACTCTGTCCGTGTCAGAACTAGTCCATCCTAAGTCAAAACTCTGTCTGTGTCAAAACTAGTCTATCCTAAGTCGAAACTCTGTCTGTGTCAGAACTAGTCTATCCTAAGTTGAAGCTCTGTCTCTGTCAGAACTTGTCCATCCTAAGTCAAAATTCTATTCAAAACTAGTCTATCCTGGTCCAAAATCAATCCATCTCAGAATTGGTCATACTCAGTTGTCATACTCAACAATTGAAAAAAATTAGAATTTTTAGTCTCTACTCTATGAACAGGCATACGAGTCTGGTAAATTGTCATCCTACACCAAATCCTATGTCGTATGAGTATTCTAATTTGTCGTCCTACACTGGATCTTGTGTCATACAAGTTTTTTCATCTGTCGTCTGGAGCTAAATTCGGTGTCGTACGAAAAAAAACTACAATGATTATTTTGTTGTCTTATACATACCCATCTGTCATACGATATAAGGCAACAACTCATAGGAAACAAAACTATTATCATCCTGTAGCTGCTAAATTATCGTTCAGTTCAGAAAATCCTATCGTACGAGTCTTTGGTCTTGTCAGAACAAAACAGTCAAACTTGCTTAAAAATAGTCTACAATGAACATAATACTAGTTATCATTATCCTAAGCATAAACAAATCAAGACAATGTACCTCTCTCATTTGTGTTGCATGATTTGGTCGATCATTTTTCAGTTAGTTCAATCAACTACCTATCAAATTTAAGTCACTTAAATAACGTCTTACACAGGATAGATCATTCTTGAAACCAGACTGAATCTTACACTACTCTTAGAATAAACTTAGATAGACATCTTATATAGGATAGATCTTTCCTGAAACTACACTAAAATCTCAATTGTTTCTCTCAAACAATATGTTAATCGAACAACTAGATCTGAAATTGATCTTGACCTCTGTATCACAAACAACTTTAGGTTGCACTAATCCATAAAAATACCTACTCAAACTAGGAGTTCTTGCAAGAAAGAGGCCAAAGGAAAAGGACAACCCATTTTACATGGAAGATCCACTCACTAACATACCTTCATCATCAGGGAGACCAATTTTTGATGAACCTAAATCTCCCACTATATATGAGATGAAACACAATGACAAGAACAAAAACAACCATAATGTTCATGAAACCAACAATGATTCCTCATCAAGTGAAGCTGAAGAAGATACAGAACCCCCAGAAAAAGATATTCTAGACTGTCAAAAGGACAAAGACTTTAGAAAAATGATGAAAGCTATCCTGGCTCGAGAGAAGGAAGACTCTTTCTTAGAACTAGCAAAACAAGGTGCCAAACTTCCTACTAGATATGATGTTCTGACACTTGTTACTAAAAAGGAATAATTGCCTATACTCATGGTATGCAAACAATTACAAGCCTTACGGATGGAGGTCACAGAATTGAAGAATAAGGATAATTCCCCAACACAATATTCTCTGGAAATAATATGTCCCTTTCCATTTGACAAAAATCTATACATGCCTCCATTTCCTTCACGAGTTGACATCCCAAAATTTCACAAATATGATGGTACCTCAGATCCTCAAGATCATGTTAGGGAATTTTGTGCTGCCTGTATGGAGTTCATGCACAATCAAACGTACCTCATGTGCCTTTTCCCAAGGAGTTTAGGGGGTCAAGCAATGGAATGGTTCTCAAGTCTACCCAAAGGAATAAAAATGTTTGAAGAACTAATCCAACTATTTTTACAACAATACTCATACAACATTCGACATCCTGTGATTATGATTGAGCTTTGCAATACTAAACAGAAAATAGGGGAGCCTCTTCTTACTTTCTTCCAACGCTAGAGAAAGATGTTTTCTAGGTATTCTCGACCTATCCGAGACTCTGAGAAAATGGATGTATTTGTCAATAACTTGGTCCTCGAAATGAAGTATAGTGTACAAATATAAGTACACCCATCATTTAACAAAATGGTAGATAATGCCATTCGAATGGAAGATGTGCTCATAAAGAAGGGAGATATCTCACCTTGGAAAGAAACACAACCAGGATCTAGCTCTAAAGAGAAGAACAAGTATTGGAAATTTGGCAAAGACAAAAATAAGAATGTGGTTAATGATGGAGTAGTAGATATTGTTAAAACTAACTCAAAGCCCACAATATTCAACTTGGCTAGTGGTACACAAGCACTTAAAACTACCGAGTCTGTAGCAGAAAATCCACCAAAGAAAACAAATGAATGGTTCAAAGAAAAGCCTTGGCTTTCCAAACCTAAGCATGATTTTACTCCTCTCAAAGAATCATATGAATCCTCTTTTAGAACTCTATTGGAAAACAACTTGATAACACTACCAGATAACTCCAGACCATATGATCCAGAATTCAAACCAAGATGGTGGAGAGAAAATGAATACTGTGACTTCTATTAGAATAAAGGTCATAATATAAACAATTGCATGAAGCTAAAACATGAGATTCAAGATCTCATAGATGTTGGTAAAGTTGTTGTTGGGAATCATCGGACCAATGTTGATCATAAAGAATTTAAAGACCCTTTACCTATTTATGAACAAGGTGATTCCTTAAAGACCAAAGGAGGTGCCAAAGTAAATTATACTTATACCAGCAATGACAACATCATTAACATGATCGAGCCTTCCCAATCAAAATATTGCAATGTGATTATAGTCCAAAATAAAATGAATGAATCGCGATATGCAAGAGCTCTAACCAGTTCTCAGAAGAAAGTCACTCTCCAAGGAGCTAGTTCTTCCAACCCAGCTCAAGCAACATCGAACCCACCAGCCCAATCAAACAAACAAAAAGAATCAACCTTGGACAAATTTAAAAGTTGACTTCATCATCATCTTCTGGATATAGTATCATTGAACAGTTGAAAAGGACAAATGCTCAAACCTCAATTTTTGAATTGCTAAAACTCTCATCTGCTCACAAAGATATCCTAGACAAAGCATTTCTCACCACTAACATTCCAAAAGATTTAGACATTGATCGGTTTCAGTCTATGGTGGGTCTTCTAACCTCACCTCACTATTTGACCTTCTCTGAAGAAGATGACAACTCGCTAAATCAACCACATAACCAGCCATTGCATATTGAAGCCATGATCCACAAACATAGAGTTAAACGTGTTTTGATAGATGGAGGTGCGGGGTTGAATATCTGTACTTACAGTCTGCTTACACAACTAGGATTCTCTAAAAATGTTATTGATCCCGGCGAGAAAAAACAATAAAAGCCTATGATGAAGAAGAAAGGACCTGTAAAGGTCTGGTATCATTACCAATCAGAGTGGGACATGTAGAAAGAGATGTCCTTTTCCAGGTACTTGATATTCCTTTATCATACAATATCTTACTGGGCAGGTCATGGATTCATGAAAGGAAGGTAGTACCGCCAACATACCATCAATGCTTAAAATTCCCCTATAATAGAGCTGAAGTCAGTTTTCCTGTTGATACAAATGTCATCTGTAATGCATTGACAAAAGGTGCAGATACTTTTGTGCCTCATAATAGGGAAGCCTCTCCAAATGAAGATCCAGAAGCACTGATGAAAGACTTGGAAAAGAGATTGAAGATTACAAATACTAGCATGGATGGCTACAAGATAGAGTCGGTACTTTCATTAGTTTCTTTAACTCAATCACCAAAATAGTTGGGCAAGCCATCAAAGGCTATGAGAATACAAAGTTCAACCTTGAATACTAGGTATGATGGTCTCTTTGTACAGTCCTCTACCTCCCTAAAAGATGAAATGGAAGAAGATGTTGTTCTTAACTAGCTCTTTAAGGAAGATAGTCAAAATGAGGAGGTACGACATTGTGAGATTTCATCTAACCAATATGGTACTAGCTACAAAATGATTCAACACATGGGATATCTAGGTACTAGTCCTCTGGGCAAACAAAAGGAAGGTATTACTGAACCAATTCAGCTGCAAACAAAATCCACAAATGATAAGGCTGGATTGAGATACAATCTTAAAAAGACATCAGATCAAAAACATGTTTCTAAGTCTAAGTGGCAAAAAAGGATATCGACTTCAACATTACAGGAAGTAGACACTCAACAAAAAAAAGTAGAGTGTAGAAAAGAGAAAGAGGAATCAAGAGTCAAGAAAGAAGAAATAGTCAGTGCACAAGCTTTGATGGTGTTAGCTACAATAATATAAGAAGTTGAGGTCCTAGAAGATATAAGAGATGAAGTAGTAAGAATCAGAGAATTTTTCGCACCACTAAAAGTTCCAGTCACATACACTAGTAGGCAGCAAGTGGACGATTCAGAGACTGACTCAAATGAGTATGAATGGGGTCCTGACCACCTCAGATACATCCACTACAAAAACTCCAAAAGAGTCTAGTGGTGTTATAGATGATACTCAAGAGCTGATGCGAATACAACTAGAGAAGGAAATACAAGAAATTAGACAAAAGAGACAAGCAAATTATGAACAAGGACTGAAAGAAGGAAGAGTACCAGAAAGCTTTTCATCTATGTACCCCTATGCTAAAACAAAACAAATTAGGTTTAGCACTACACAAGAAGAGTTAGAAGCTATAGAACAAGAACCAGTTATTAGTCCATAGGAAGCTGAATGGAGTAGACGACAACAAATCATAGAAAAAATAAGATCATGTCAATAGGTGTGTCAGATACAAATGACAAATGAACCACAACATGAAGGAACTTGCAATATTAGATATGTTGGTGTTGATACCATTGTGTGAGCTTGAATTTAATCCTTAGAATGTGTTGGCATATGCACACTCCAATGAGACATTGTATGTGATTGAAGGTTTTGTCATTGATGGCAACCTTGCAATCTTATGGCATCGGCGAAGGCATTATACCGACATCAACAGATCACACTCTACATCAGCACTCAGGACACTGGCATCGGCATCGAAGAAAGGAAGTATACTGGCACAAAGGCCGACATGATTTTGTTATATTATATTTTGTTTATTATTGTAAAAAATGTGTAAGCCGACTTGGCAAATTATAAAATGACTCTTATATATAAGAGACATCATTGTAGACATTTGAGATAAGAGATGTAAGCATAAAGGAAAATATTAAGCAGACCTATTGTGAGAAATATAGGTTAAGGGGTATATGTAAAGAATAAAGCAGGAACTGGTACTGAATCTGGCATTGAAGATGCTATTGTAAAGTAGTACAAGATATTGGATTTGTATAATCCTTATTGTAAGTCAGTGAGACTTCCCATTGAGCAGTGAGCTCTAAGCAGTTGGCCTTCCTGCATGTGCAGGCCCCTATTGTAAGTAATATTCTCTAATTGGCCAGTGAGTGAATATTGTGGGTCACAAATCCCACCGAGGTTTTTCCCACATTGGGTTTCCTCGTTAAAATCTTGTGTTATGGTGTGCTTTTCATGTGGATGTTCTTGATTTTGCTTTATTGCATTATTTCTTGCATACCAGTACACTGTTATATTATGTTCTGCATGTTTTAAGTTAAGAAATTCCATTCACCAGTCAGATACTAATTCACCCCCCCTCTCACTATCTGTGGGATCCCTAACAATTGGTATCAGAGCTTGGTCCTCCATTTTCAAAAACCTAATAGCTTGAGGAAGATCTTGACACCGGTAAAGATGGAAAATCTGATGAAGCAACTGGAAGGAGCTCTTACAGACTATGATGTAGAAAAATTGAAAAATATCAAACTAGAAGATGATTTAAGGGCAGCTCAGGATATCATTCAGGCACTTCAAGAAAATTTTACTATTGCAAGAAATAAGAGAAGAGAACTTTGTGAAAATTTGCAAAATGAGAATGATGAAAAGGAATCACTTAATGATATGATAAGAAAGCTGAAACAAGAGATCATGACAACGAAAAATGAAATGCAGGATATGACTATGAGATTTTGCAAAGAGATTGAGGATAGGAAGAAGAATGAAGAAGAATTAACCAGAAGACTAAGTGATGCAGCAAATGAGAACACAAGACAGATCTGATGCATACTCAGAATGACTCAAATGAACTGATGCGACAAAAAGAAGTCTTAGAAAGAGAACTAGAAACTACAAATCAACATAAAGAAAAATTCAAGAAAAGCTTAGATGAACTTGGCACCTTGCTGAAGAATCAAAAACCTAAAGGTGACACTTCTGGAATTGGCTTTGAAGTTGGTGAATGCTCTGGTACTACAAATACTCAGGATCACAGCAAATCGATAAGACAACCTAATGCTTATAAATTTAATGGAAAATGCTTTAACTGTAATAAGTATGGTCATAGAGAAAATGAATGTAGATCAAGAAATTATCAGAATATCAACACACCCATCGATCAATGTTCTAAATGCAACAAAGTAGGTCACAATTCTGAAAACTATAGAATGAATGTGAGATGTTATGTTTGTGGAAGATTTGGACATTTATCTAATCAATGCAGAACACAAACTGGCATAGGTTATGGGAAAGCTATTCAGAAAAATAATGTAACTTGTTATGCATGTAACAAGATTGGGCATATTGCTAAATTATGTAGAAGTAAAGGAACACCGGTAGACAACAAAAGCTCTAGCTTGAAAGGTAAAGAAAAAGTTGAAGAGGTTAAGCAAGAATTCTCAAAAAAATGGATTAGAAAAGATGATCTAAATATTGGGAATACTCCTCCACTAGTAGAAACAACCAATGCTTCATCGGTAGAATAGAGTGATGCTTCACCGACAGGATATAGCAGTGCTCCATAGGTAGGAAGTTCTTCATCTAATTGAAGAAAATTTCCTTGAGGGTTTTGCAATCTAATGACACATGTGCTATTATTCCCTCGGTTAGAGATAGGAAGTTGGAAATTACTTATTACCGGCAAAAAATGTTAAGTGAATACTTAACCGACATGCAATTAATGTGGTAGATGGCAAAAAGACATTATATAATCAAGGTTTTGGTTCCATTTCATTTCACCAAGATTTGAAATTTACGAAGAGTGCAAAGACTCTGAGCTAAGGCATTTCGAGCAAGAAGCAAGAACACTCCAAACAATCATCCATCCTAAGGTAGTAAAAGGTATTTAATCATGACATCCACCTCTGCAATTGAATATATAGAAAACCCTACTATTGTTGAAGTGATAAAAAGACCTAGGCTCGTATTTTAGTTAGTTCCCAAGGTAACAAAGAAAGATGATACCTTAGGTGCTTTTTCTCAAATTCCTAAGGGAGTTGTTTATGCTGAAGACCCTGGAATGTACATCCACTACAACATTGAGGAGTTAGGAGATGAAGAGATTAAAACCATGTTTAAAACTATGATTTGTGATAAAATCGGCAATGTAAAAGATGAACACAAAATCATTGAGACCCTAGGATTTACAGAGATCCTTAGCATTCCTGAATTTCCAAGGGATGTGATTAGGATAGTCTTAAGCAGGGTACATGGTGAGTTTTTATGGCTAGATGCAGTCCACAAAATCACCAAGGAAGCTATGAAAGCTATCATAGGGTTACCGACCATCGATAAAAGACTAGATAAAACCAAGAAGGTTTCCAATGACCTAGTTATAAACCTAACTGGTGCAACATTCGACAAGAGGTCCCTAAAAGTTAATGATGTAACAGATATCAATGTGAGATTCATCAGCATGATATTAGGATATAAAGCTACCCATGAAAATAGTCTTAATTCAGTTTCAAGCTTATGCATTAAGAGTGCTTATGACATGGTCACAGATAATGCAAAGATTGATATATGTGAGTGGTTAAAAGATGAATTAATTGACAACCTTGGAAAGATCAAGAAGGACAAGAAAGGAACTTTTAGGTTTGGAAATCTGTTAGTATGTTTGATGCTACATATAACAAAAAAGGTTCTCGATATAGGCTACAAAGAACTTGGATATGATATACCGGTAGGCAAACAATTAACAGAACTATTCAATAACACGGGTGAGAACAAGGAAAACAATATTCATGACTTCTTTCAAGCATTAAAGGCCAAAATGAAGAAAAGAATAAGGTTATCTCAAAAGATTGTTGACAAATACAAAGATGAAATATGCTTTGTCATCAAGAAAGATGAAATCTGGATGGAAGCAGTCATCCCAAGGATAGTTTGGGTAATCGAGATGGGCTATGAAATAGATGATCACATAGTTGAAACATATGCTAAAACACTTCTGGAAGCCCCCAAAGAACCTAAGGAAGAAGTATTTGGTAGTGCAAAGACCATTGAAATCCAGATACAATCAAAGAAAAGAGTGAAAAAGGTTGAGGCAATTGTAAGGAAAGGTTCCAGACAAGCAAAAGCCATCAAAGAAGATGTACTGAAGAAAACCGGTATAACAGAGGATGAGTTAGCAGCTCCACAACCTGAAACTCACCTATCACCGGTAGGTACTTCTTCAGTGAGTGACATGCCTGCAACTTTCAAAAGAGTTGTAAGAAAAAGAGATCCCTCACCGGCAACCACACCCTCACCCAGGAGGACAAGGCAAAAACAACAAGCAGTGAGATCTCTGGTAAGAAAGGCCACACCAAAGAAGAAACTGACACCCAGGAAGAAGAAGAGGACAAACAAAGACTTGGCCCCTCTTGATATACTACTAAATGAAATCACAGAGGAAGGTAAATTGAAGAACATAGAGAAAATATATGACACTCTAACAGCTGATGAAAAAAAGCAAGTTGAAAATAGTGTTATATTACATATGGATATGTACAAGAAATTTTTGATGGAAGTAGTCAATGAAATTCCTGATGAACTATTCAAAAGACTAGAAGAAAGAAGACAAGCAATAATAGAATTGGATAAGAAAATAAAGATTGAAAAGCTACTTGCTGTATATCCGGTAATCTCTCCCCAAGAAATTGATGACCTAATTGCTCAAGCCAACCAGACAGTATTTTCTACTGCACACCGACACGTTGCTTTAATGGTAGGAAGAGTTAATGAGGTAACAAAGGAGACAGAAAATGGATGCGATATATTTCTAGTTGAGAAAGAAAAAAAAGAAGAGTACAGGAACCCCAAACCCATAAAAGTTTATCAGAAAGATAGAGACAAGGGGAAAGGTAAAGTTGGTGGACCACCTAGTATCAAGGTTAGAGACAACTTACCCCCACCTCCTTTAATTACTCCACCGGTAAAAACAACAACTACTGAAGATCAACTGATGGCTGAGAGTATGGATGTAGAGGATGATAATCCTAATCCTAAAGTTTTATATACTGTGGATGTTGATACTCAAAAGAACAACATAGTGGTAGACAAAGATACAACAGATAAGAATGATATGGCTAGTGAGCCTCCAGTAGCTGAGGAAACTGATAACTCACAGGAGAAACTGGCAGAAGATAAAGAACAAAAGGTAGTGACTTAGACATAGACTAAGGCAATGCAACAAACAAAGGAACAAATAGAGCAAAAGGCTCTGAAACAGGAACAACAACAACATGAACAGGTACATAAGGAAACAGTACCACCGGCAACTAGTGAAGTAGGAAAACCATTGCTTAAAGAAATGTAGCCACAAACAGACCTACCAGAGGTAAATACAAGCTTGGTTACTTCCACCGGTACTCAAATTGTTGATTCATCATCAAGTTTCAAATCAACTAATGTGACTGAGGTACTACTAGATTCTATCAAGAAAATAACCGACTGCAGCTCACAAGCTTACAAAGCAATTGATGATACCATACCAATTTTGAAGGTAATTGCTCCCAACTATAATATAGACAACAAAGATTCTTTAGGACAACTGGATACACTGTGTAAATATATCTCAAAAAACATTAAGAAAATAAAAGAAGAGTCATTGAAGGATAAAGTAGAAGTTGAAAAATAGAAATTCTTTGATGAGCAAATAAAGAAGAGTAATAGAGATTTTGACACACTTCTTCCAGAATTATGTAATTTGTTGAAAGAGTACAAAAATCTGTACAAAGATACCTGTAAAACAAACTTTTTGACTGTAGATATAGACAAGAAAATGAGCAAGGTATAGGGCGAGATCAATAAAATTGCAGATAGTTTTGTCAACTCACCTGATACACTATCAGTTTTTGAGGAGAAGATAACAAATTTTGAGGAAGATCTACTTAAATTGGAAAGAGAAAAAGAAAGAATAGTAAATAAGGCAAAACATTTGAGATCAAAACTAAGTCCAAGATTGGACTATCTAGCATCTCTACGGAAGGAAGTATTTGGGGCACTAATACAGGGAATGAAAACACCGACAGAGCATTTGCAGCATCTCACTAGTACAATGAAGAGAACAAAGACAACAATAAAGGATAGTAAAAAGTTTATGGACAGTATAAACTTGATTTTGGAGATCTTTTTCAAATTGTAACTACCCAGTTACAAGGTTGAAACTACAAACTACTGACATCTTGACAACCTTTGTCATTGATGCCAAAGGGGGAGTAGTGGGATGAGAAAATTCAAATCACAGAAATCATATGCTCAGGGGGAGCACACACATTTTTGGTAACATTTTTGGACTTCACATTTTTGGATCATTTTTGAAATTTCTCATGAGTGTTGCCATCAATGCCAAAGGGGGAGATTGTTGGCATATGCACATTCCAATGAGACATTATATGTGATTGAAGGTTTTGTCATTGATGACAACCTTACAATCTTATGGCACCAGTAAAGGCATTATACCAACATTAGCAGATCACACTCTACACCAGCACTTAGGACACTGGCACCGACACAGAAGAAATGAAGTATACTGGCACAGAGGACGACAAGATTTTGTTATATTATATTTTGTTTATTATTGTAAAAAATGTGTAAGCTGACTTGGCAAATTGTAAAATGACTCTTATATATAAGAGAGATCATTGTAGACATTTCAGATAGGAGATGTAAGCATAAAGGAAAATATTAGGCAGACCTATTGTGCGAAATATAGGTTAAGGGGTATATGTAAAGAACAGAGCAGGAACTGGTACTGAATCTGGCATTGAAGATACTATTGTAAAGTAGTACAAGATATTAGATTTGTCTAATCCTTATTGTAAGTCAGTGAGACTTCCCATTGAGCAGTGAGCTCTAGGCAGTTGGCCTTCCTGCATGTGCAGGCCCCTATTGTAAGTAATATTCTCTTATTGGCCAGTGAGTGAATATTGTGGGTCACAAATCCCACCAAGGTTTTTCCCACACCTGGTTTCCTCACTAAAATCTTGTGTTATGGTGTGATTTTCATGTGGATGTTCTTGATTTTGTTTATTGCATTATTTCTTGCATACTGGTACATTGTTATATTATGTTCTACATGTTTTAAGTAAAGAAATTCCATTCACCAGTCAGATACTGATTCACCCCCCCTCTCAGTATCTGTGGGATCCCTAATAGAATATTACCTGTAATAAGTTAGTTTCACAAAATACAATGGAAATGCATACAGGAAATCCAAAATCCACCAATGAAACTACATGAAATACATACTAAAATAAAACATTATTTTACCTTCATGGCTTATGACATATGCGCTAACCAATTATGCAAAAGCGCTAACCTAAGATGCAAAAGCACTCTCAATGCGTGAATCTGCATTACAAATATGTTAATTTTATTTTTGCAAGATTTTTAAAGATATATGCGAGGTCCAGCCCCACGGTGGGTGCCAAAATGTGTGAGCTTGAATTTCATCCTTAGAATGTTACCTGTAATAAGTTAGTTTCACAAAATACAATGGAAATACATACAGGAAATCCAAAATCCACCAATGAAACTACATAAAATACATACTAAAATAAAACATTATTTTACCTTCATGGCTTATGTCTCATTGTGTCCTAACTCCACTGTTCCTGGTTGCAGATGGTGTGCTCTCAGACAATGCACTGTTGGCTTCCAAGATGGCATATGAAGAATGGATTGATAACTTGTAGTTAACTGATAGTATGATATGCAAAGATACAGGATTATGCTAAAATGATAATGCTATATGATTATATTGCTAAAATGATATTTTCTATTTGCTTCAAAAAACTCACGGATGCATAAGATTGGCTTGAAAACTATTTTTTTGAAGACTCACTTCCTCTCAACTGAAGCTCTTGGTTTTATAGACTTTGAGAGGATAAGATGATGTGGCTCAGATCAACGGTCATGATCAGATCTACAGATTTGAATGGCTGTGAGCAAAAGTGAAGGTTGAGAGAAAGGGGGAAGGAGAAGACAAGTGTCACTCATCTCACCTTGACTGGGTTGCTGACTAAGGGAATCTAGGGATGGTTGGATGAAATTTAGGCATGGTAGGACAAGTGGACTCAAGTCCTTCCTAAGATGTAGAGGGTGTTGGAGAGAATATAGGAAATGGTTATGAAATGTGTGTACGTACACAATTTCATTAATTTTGGAGGTTGAAGATAAATCATGAATTAATATTTAAGGAATATTAATTTCCTTAGCTACATGCTGGATGAGTTGGCAAAGGGAAAATGAAGTGGAGATGGAGGGTGAGTTGGATAAAGGGATTAAATAATTTAGGAATTATTTAATATTTGAGACTATAGGATAGGAGAATAACCATTAAATATTGGATATTTAATTGATTGGAGAAGATAATTAAATATTATATATTTAATTAACTTGGTTAGAGGAATAATTAAATATTTAATATTTAATTAATTAGAGGAATAAGATAGATGAATTAATTAATAAAATATTAATTAATAGAAAGACATGAAAATGAATTAAATAAATTAATCTTTTCAAATTAACTATTTAATAGAAGAATAAATATTAAATAAATATAAAATATTTATTTAATTGCTCATAGCCAATTTTTAGGTGTATACATTGTGCCCCTCTTTGAAATGATGTCAAGACAACATTGTTTCAAAGATTAAATCAAGTCTCGATAATGGCTGATAGAAATTGAAAATCCAGATTGTGTGCCCCCTTGGGAGATTGATCATGAAATTTTAAAAAAATTTAGTGTGAATGATTGATCTCGTGATAATGTGATAAGAAATTTAGTCAATTAAATTCATTTGTAAAAACAAATTAAATTTCCCATTGTTGAAATTAATTATTCTTGAAATAGTAAATATAAAATTAACCAAGGCTAATTTTAACTTCATTGTTATCCTTGTCAGCTTTTGGAGAGAATAATCTTGCTGAGGTGACCAAAATGGTGATTCCAGTGGAGTGTCATCGATTCAAGCGAGTTCTGCGATATCAGCGACCAGCCAAGTATGGGTATCCGGTATGTATCTTATCCTGAGCTTTGTTTTCAAATTTTTGTTCAAAATTTCATGCTTTAGGCGCTCTTTTTTAAATTTTTGAAAATTTCATTTTTTTTAATTTTTAGATTAGCGCATTTGCAATTTAGTTTAGCACATATGCAATTTTGGTTAGCGCAAATGCTTGATTTAGTGGCTTTGCTTTGTATGTTAGCACAAATGCATAGATTGTTAGCGCTTTTATGTGTTTTAGCATGTTTGTTTGATTTGTTAGCGCAAATGCATGAAATGGTAGCACTTTTACATAGAATAGCACATATGCATCATTGTTTAGCGCATATGCTTGAAAAGATAGTGCTTTTTCTTATAATAGCGTATATGCATCGTTGTTTAGCACATATGCTTGAAAAGATAGCGCTTTTGGTTATAATAGCACATATGCATCGTTGTTTAGCACATATGCTTGAAAAGATAGCACTTTTGCTTATAATAGTGCATATGCAATTTTGGTTAGTGCTTTTGTTCAAAGTTGGTACTTTTGATAAGTGCGAAGGTTTAAAATCACTTTTGATGATTAGATTTAACATGTGTAATACATATTGTGGATGAAATAGAGTCTTGATTGAGTGATTGCATGGTTGATAGATAGTTTTGATTGCTCGATCGAGTAGCTTTGAGTAGCTTGATTAATAAAGTAGCTCTGATTAGCTTGAGTGATAAATTGGATTATTGACTAGCTGTGATTAGCTTGATTGATAGATTTGATGATTGATTAGCTTTGTTTAGCTTGATTGAGTAGCTCTAAGAAATTGATTTAGTTTCTAATGCAAGAGCTTAGCAGAGTTTTTGATCAAACTTGGTGATTGATAATAAACCATGGTTGATAGGTTTAAAATGATTTGATAGCTTAAGTTGCTTCAATTTGATTTGATTGATTGATTTTATTGGTCGATAGCTTGATTTGATTGATTGATTGATGATTGAGTCAGTTTGATTTGATTGACTAGTTGATAGCTTTGATTAGCTTGATTGAGTAGATTTGATGATTGAGTCAGTTTGATTTGATTGATTGGTTTCTCTAGAAAAACAAGAGAAACTTGATGTTCTCCAGTGTCAGGAGAAATTACCAGCCATACGTCATTTAGTTCCAGAGTTGTCTTAGGCTGAGATTAGACACATAGATGCCTGTGGTTTATGTCATTTATTGTTTATGCCAGAGATTACACATAATAGAGGTTTGTTTACTTCATTAGCCGAGAGATGGCATAGTGAGCATAACACTTTCCACCTACTGACGGGTGAGATTAGTGTTACCCTAGAGGATGTCTATAGGATTCTACATATCCTAGTGACTTGGGAGCTAGTGCAGTATGATTATCAGGATCGTGTTGGGACCAAGGCTTACAAAGTCATTTTTGTTGATGAGAGCATCAATAGAGGAGAGATCTGATGGATAGACATGGTGATGTACTATGAGACTCTTCTTGTTATTCTTGCTAGTTTGATTGGTGGATTTATATGTCCTGATAGGCAATCTCGAGGTTTATTGGTTGGATGGGGTGAGGTTCTACTAAGTATGATGCATCATCGTACATGATATGCTTGTAGTGTTTGTATGCTAGTAAATTTATATCATGATCTACACCAAGTTGTGTATGATGAGAGTGCTATTTTATCAACAGGATGTACTTTATTATAGATCTGGTGCTAGGAGCACATTGCTGTTACTTAGCCTATCTATCACAAAGTTCGTGGAGAGAGGCAGCCATATGTTTATTTTTATGCAGGTATCGTTACTCAACCCAAGTTGGGTAAGGTGGAGTATTGGCGTTGGGTTCTTGATTCTTTAGATAGTATTATTTGGAGACCATATGTTGATTGTGAGACATGGATGGATGATGCACAAACATTACCATTTATCATACAGAGTAGATATCTCATTGGTTGTATACCCTTCATTGTTGAGCAACAGTTGATTGGTCAGATTTTGAGACAGTTTGTTATCATTCAGCCTATGCCTACTGGTGTGACGATTTATGCTTGGCGATATAGAGATAGGCAAGATTGGTGACCATCTTTGTCATTTGAGATTGTTTGTGCAGAGTTTGTTGCTACTCCAAGAGTGGCTTACGATATGAGATTACACATTCTTGATCCTAGGGTTACTGCAGAGTATGCTCAGTATTTATTAGCTCATCCATTTCCTGGGATTATGGATCTGGCAAATCCTCCTCCTAGCTCAGCAGATGATGATGATGATTCAGATGATCATGTTAGTAGGAGATAGAGATGTAGACGAGAGCTTAGAGCTGCACATGAGGCTGGGAGAGGTGGAGATGATGGTGGGGATGGAGGTGGTGGACCTGGATGGATAGGATGTCGATTGAGAGTCCGTGGAGGACCATTTGGATCGGCTGACAGGATTGATAGACCTCGTCCTATGGGTGGGAGAGATGGTGGACGGATTGGGAGGGATACTAGCAGGGTAGGGATGAGATCACCTAGAGGATTACCATTGAGAGGGGGCAGGGTGACTGGATTGGATGGGGGCTGTAGGAGAGGTATTGATTTTGGATTGATTCAGCCAGATCCTAGAGTTATTGTAGCTCATAGTGGTGATGATGAGGATCTTGAGGATCATATTCCCCTAATTAGATGACGGGTTCAAAGAGTTACTCAGACTAAGGTTCCAATAGTTGGACAGGTTGGTGGTGAGGGGATTGGGATTCATGCACCATAGTAGGATCTACCAGAGTAGGTTGCACCAGTGCAGGCTATGCCAGATGTAGTTATATCAGAGCATGATGTGCTAGGGCATGATACTATTGACAGTCTAAGAGCACAGATACAGACTCTTATGACTGAGAGAGACACAGTTGTTAGGAGACATCAGGATACTCAGGGTCTTCTAGATCATATTCAGCAAGTTGGATTAGGTACTCTCTCAGCGGACACTATTAGAGCATTATTTTGAGCCGGGAAGGAGACTTCCTACTAGCGACGATGATATGAGGAGGTTCTTGCAGAGAGCTAGAGAGTAGGTAGTTATCAGACCATCATGTTGATGGACACTAGCAGTGGTGGGGTCATGGGACCTCCTCAGAGGAGTGGTGAGCATGGTAGACAGGCATCTGGAGGATCTTCTCACCCATAGCCATAGAGATAGATAGATTCAAGTGGTAGTGGTACAAGATAGTCGTGACTTGATTTGGAGCATTTGTATTGTTTATTTGATATCATTGTATACTTGGACTTTTATTGTTTTATGATGATCTATATGCAGACATGGATTCTATATGTTGATGCTTTTTATTATGCATGTTACTTTATTTGATGATGTTCTATATGCTTATATGATTTGATTTTATGGATGCTTAGATGCTTGGATTAGATGGATGCAATGAGTAGATGGATAATGATATGATGATAATGACTTACATGATGCAATGATAAATGTTTTTTGCTTTGATTTTTGATGATTTTGGATGCAAATGAAAATTATTACTTAACTATTGCAAATGCAAATGATCTATATGGAAATGCAAATGAATGATTAATTAATGTTTATGATGATGTACATACAAATGATCTATATGAAATGTTTCTTTTGAAATTTTTATGCATGCAACTAAATGATAAATGGAATGATAATGCAACTAATAATGATACACTGTATGGTTAATGAAATGCACTTAATATAATGATAAAATGCAGCTAAAATGAAATGAATAATGATTAAAAATGAACACACCTACAATGATTAAATGCAAATTGTTTTTATTTGTCCAAGTATACTCAATCTTTATTTATGACTGTTGATATGCTAATGAAATGATATACTTATAATGCAGCTGACAAATGAGCTAATGAAATGATCTAACTAAAATTTATACTACCATTCTTCATATGCTATCTTGTAACAGTGCTTGATTTCATCATTGAGCTTTAAAATGTTGTAAGAAAATACAAGCAACTTGACATAAAGATTCCAGATGACCTGAGTATTTCTTACATGGATTTTGATATAGCAAGTTAATACAAGAAAATTGATATAATGAATCAAGTTGACCTGAGTATTGCTTGCAGAATAGACAAGGAGTATCTCCTTTCATGCATGACTTGGAACGTCCTCCTTGATCTTTTGCCGATCATATCCTGAGACAAGTTCATACCATAGTAAGAGATAAACCACAGATAGCAATCAAAGAAAATAATCATGCCCCATCATAGCTCCTCTAGTCATGGACATCCTTGAGTCACATAGAGTACATGATTAGCAATAAAATCAAGAAATAAACACTGAATCTTGTATGTCATTCAAATGTTCTTATGGTCATTAATTGATATAATCATCTTGATGAATGATCTTTGATAATCCTTTATAGCTTGTGGGTTGATTCTTCATTTTCTAATTTTAACGATTTAGTTGTTGATGAGATGCCTTGATTGATTTGTTGCTTGTTATCTGTTTCAAAACCCTAGATGTTTTTGGATTTTCTAAGTTTTTTGAATGTTTTTGGATTTTTAAATTTGCAAAAGATCACCTTAGCTAAAGGAATTAGGATTTTGCCCCTAGTAGAAACAAAAATTTATTATTGATGTATGAATCGATCAAGATCCAAACCATGATAGAATAGAAATGCAGATTGATAGATACTGATAAAATCTAAGACAGTGGGTACGACAAGCTGCATATTTCTTGCTAAATGGTTCAAAGCAATGGATGTGAAAGATGGAATGGATAAGCTAAGATAGATGGAAGTGATAAATGTGAGAGGATGGAGTGGATAGGTGTGCAAAGTGATCTCATGGATGGAGGAACTCACTTTGTAGATAGTGCGTGTTTACTAGGTTTTCACCATCTAAATTTATTGCATTTTTGTTGTTTTATACTTTTTAGGGAATTTCTTGCTTTTCTGATTTTTACTGATTTCTTCAGGACTTTATATGCCTTTTATTGATTTTTCCAGGACTTTATATCTCAAGCATAGAATTTCTTGAGATGGATAGAATTGATAGGTTCATCAAACCAATCACCTTCAGGGGTAGATAACTTGTATGCTCCTGATCCATATGTTGCTACTATGACAAAAGGTCCTAGCCAATTTGGTTCAAATTTTCCCTTCTTTTCTCGATCTTGTTGATTTCTTGAATTCTCCCTTAGAACTATGTCTCCAATCTGGAAAGTGTGCAGCTTGACTCTGTGGTTATAGCTTCTTGCCATTCTTTGTTGGTATACTTTCAAATGGTCTGTTGCATTTTGGCGACATTCCTAAATCAGTTCTAGTTCCTGGTGTCAAGAGACTCTTTGTTCTTCTTCTAGTATAAGACCATGCAAGGATACTCGTAGAGAAGGTATCTCTACTTCTATAGGTAATATAGCTTCTGATCCATAGACCAAACAATATGGAGTTGCCTCTGTTGGAGTGCGGACACTAGTTTGGTATGCCCAAAGAGTAGGATTTAGCTGAATGTGCCAGTCTTTTCCAACTTCATTGATTGTTTTCTTCAGGATTTTCAAGATAGTTTTTTTCGATGCCTCAGCTTGACCATTACCTTGTGGATAATATGGAGTAGAGAACCTATGTTGGATATGAAATTTTTCACATAGCTCTTTTACATCTTGATTTTTGAATGGTCTTCCATTATCAGTGATAATGGTCATAGGAACTCCATAGCGACAGATTATGTAATTCAAGATGAATGAGGATATTTGTTTTCCTGTTACTGTTGTTAAAGGCATTGCTTCAATCCACTTAGTAAAATATTCAGTAGCAACTAGAATGAATTTATGGCCGTTAGAGGATGAGGGATTGATCTTTCCTACCAAATCCAGGCCCCACTGTGAAAATGGCCATGATCTTGTCATAGGATATAACTCTTATGCTAGTGCATGAATTAGATTTCCATGAATTTGACATTGTTTACACTTTTTAGCATAGGTGAATGAGTCTCTTTCCGTAGTAGGCCAAAAGTAACCCATACGAATAAGTTTCTTAGCCAATTTTAAACCACTTGAGTGTGTACCACAAATACCCGCATGAATGTCATTAAGAACTCTCTCAGATTCATCTTTTTCAAAACATCTCAACAATGTACCATCTAGACCATGCCTATATAGGATATCAACAATAATGGTATAGTGAGAGGACTGACGGATAAAGTTTCTTCATTGATTACAAGATAATTCGAAAGGAAGGATATGATCTTTTAAATATTGGTAAGTTTGACCGTATAAGGATTGACTAGTTCCTGATATATGGAAAATTTGATAGGTATGTTGGGATTGAATGGTAGGGATTAAGATATCTTCCACAAGAAACTCGTAACATTGTTGATTCTCTTTATTTTGCAAGAGAGATGCTATTGTAGCCATTGCATCTGCTGCTTTATTTTCATTTCTAGGAATCTGGGTGAATGTGATTTCTTTAAAATGTCCTTTAAATTCTTCCACTAGTTGTTTATATGACATAAGCTTATCCTCCTTTGTTTGATATTCATCATTTATTTGATAAATGACAAGTTGTGAATCACCATAGACATGTAGCTCTTTGACATTCCATTCAATGGCCATTTTGAGCCCTATAGCCAATGCTTCATCTATAGTATTATTGGTGCATGGAAATCTCAGTCTATACGATTTCAGAATTGTATGTCCTTGAGGTGTGATAAAAAAGATTCATGCACCTGATCCATATTGAGTATAAGAACCATCAAAGTACAATTTCCAAAAGTTTGTACTTATTGTCAAGATATCTGCATCAGGAAATTTGATGTGCAAAGGCATGCCATTTTGTAGAGGTGCATCAGCCAATTGATCATCAATGACTTGTCCTTTGATGGCTTTCCAATCAACATATTCTATGTCGAATTCACTTAGTATCATAACCCATTTGGCTAGTCTCCCCATTAATGTTGACTTGCTCAATAAATATTTGAGAGGATCTATCTTTGCTATTAGTTTTACATAATGAATCAACATATAATGTCGTAGCTTCTAAGTTGCAAATACAACTGCTAGACATATCTTTTCAATTGATGAATAATTTAACTCATATCCAACAAGTGTTCTACTGATATAATAAACTGCTCTTTCTTTTCCTTCATCATCATGCTGAGCTAGGAGAGCGCCTAATGATACACTTGTTGCTGAGACATAGAGTAACAAGGGTTTTCCCTTTGGTTGGTGATATCAGCACTGGAGGACTCATAAGATATTCTTTTATTTGCAAGAAAGCTTCTTCACATGTTAGATCCCATTTGAATGGAACATTTTTATGTAGAAGATGGGTAAAGGGAAGACATCTATTGGCCAATTGGGACACAAATCTTCTAATTGATTGCAACCTTCATTGTAAAGATCGCAATTGACTTATGTTCTTAGGTGACTCCATCTCCATGATAGCTTTAACTTTTCCAGGATCTACTTCAATGCCATGAGCTGATATAATGTACCCAAGGAGCTTTCCAGAGGTTACCCCGAATGCACATTTCTTTGGATTTAATCTCAATTGATATCTTTCCAGCCTATCAAAAATCTTGCTTAAAATGTTCAAATGTTCTTTTCTTGTGTGATATTTTGCAAGTATGTCATTGACATAATCTTCCATAAATGTATGCATCATATCATGGAAAATTGTCATCATAGCCCTTTGATAAGTCGCTCCTGCATTCTTAAGCCCAAATGGCATAACATTCCAGCAGTACATTCCCCATGCACAGGTGAAAGCTGTCTTCTCTTGATCTTCAGGTGCGACTCTTATTTGATTATATCCTGAGAAGCCATCCATTAATGAAAACATCTCATGTCCTGCTGACAAGTCTACTATGATATCAATGTTTGGTAGTCGAAAATCATCTTTTGGACATGCTTTATTCAGATCTCTGAAATCTGTGTAGATTCTTATGCTCTTATCTAGTTTTGATACTGGTACAATACTTGAAACCCATTCTGGATAAGCAACTGGTGTTATGAATCCTACTTCTAATAATTTCTTGAGCTCAGTTTTGACAAGGAGAGAAATATGTGGGTGCATCTTTCTTAGCTTCTGCTTAATAGGTTTTTCTTTTAATTCCACATTAAGATGATGCATGATAAGATCTGGGTTAAGCCCTAGCATATCTGCATAAGACCAAGAAAAAATTATTTGTCGTTGCTTAAAGAATTCCTTGTATTTTTTTCTCTCTTTTTTTGATAATGAGGTAGAAAAATGAAGTATTTTAGGATCCTTTGATGTATCAATGTTTACCGCTTTTGTTGGTTCTATCAGGATAGCAGATCTTTCTTGAAAATATGCAGAAAAAATGTCAAACTTTCCATCTTCTGATGCCTCAAGGAGGTTTTCATCATCAGATATGCCCTTTATTTTCTCTTTTGATTGATCTAATGTTGCCATGAAATGGTTTTCAACAATAGGTCTCTTTCCTTGTTTTATTTCACTTTTGCGATTGAAAAGTTTGGCATTCTCCTGACTATGAGAAACATCACTTGATTCTGTAGTAGAAGATATCTTAGGTGGGATGGGTTCAATAGCGTTAAGGTACACAACTAAGTCATGATCATTAGAAAATACATTTAGTTCAGGGTTGTCTAAATTATCCCAATCAATTAGTTCAGGATGAAGAAGGGGTAAATCATAATCACTGTCATCATTAGGTGTTTCAATATTCATGACATAATGATCATAATTTAGCATAGAATAGGTATTATCATAGATTAGATGTTTTTGAGGATTGTCTTTCTCAAGCGTTTCTGAATTAGTCTCAACAAGATTAATATTAGCATTTTCTAGTTCACACTCAAGTGTTTCTTCAATTGACATTTGTCCCTTAAATGAATGGATTATATCAACACACATGTCTTTGGTACTGCAATTTTCTTCTTGATTAACTTCATTTGCATTTTGGAGTTGATAGACTTGTGTACATGATAAAGAGGATTCTTTTAATAGATTTTGTCTACTTTCAAACTCAGCTTCTTCTGGACTAATAGTTAATCCAATTTGACTATCTCCTATTTCTTCTATGGTTCTTGCATATCTGATTCTTGTTTGCGCTTCTTGTGGCATTGTGTCGCTATTTTTGTCATTTTCTTTTCTTTTTGCATACGCCTCTTTTCTCTGAATTCTGAGTTTATCTTGTCTTCTTTCTAATTTTATCTTTTGTTCTGTAATAAACAAGTCTTCTTTTGTAATATCTACTTGATCTTCATTGTGTTCTTTACTTGATGTAGTAGATAAGGCATCTGGTCCCCATTCATACTCATTGGAATCTGTTTCTGAATTCTGATCTAAGATTACTCCACTATACCATACTGGAATGTCATGTGGTGCAAAAAGTTCCTTGATTTCTGTCATTTCTATTTTTACTGACTCTGGAATATCTTGTTCAAATTTTGCCTTTGTTTGTATTTTCAAAACTTGTTGACAAGATTTTTCTTCACCTTTGATAGTAGTCTCTTCTTCTTTCTTTTCATGATCTTCTTGCTTCTTTTGCTTATTGGCTATTATTTTGGCCGCTTGATGTAGCTTTTCTTGCCAATTGTCTCCTTTAGAAACTGATTTCTTTCTCCATTTTTGTTGTTGAGTATTGTGTTGCTTTTGATTAGAATTCAGATATCCTAACCCAGATTTATCTTCTGTGGATTGTGAATGCGGACAAATAGGTTCTGAAATACCTTGATGTTGCTTACCAATTGGTCCTTTCCCTTCATATCCCATCTTTTTCATGATTTCATATCCTTTGCCATATTGTTTTATGGGAATATTGACTTTTGTTGCTTTTGCTATAGTTTTATCTTCATCCTTGTATAACCAATCAAGAATACTTTTGTCTTCATTTTCCTCTTCAAGGGTTCCAGCACTAACAAAGGTTCCCTTAAACATATGTTTTGATTTGCTTGATGTCTGGGGTTGAATATCTACAGGTTTTCCATATGACTTAGGGGAAAGTGGAAATTTATTCAAAGAATACTTTCCCATTCCTTCATCATTTAACTTGAGCTTTTCTTCAAAAGTTTCCCATAACTTTGCTTGAATTTCTTTAGTAGGATATACTAATTCTCTATTATGTGGAACTCTTTTATCTTGTGTTGGCTTCAAATTATTGCAATATTGACTAGAATTTGCAATTATAGTGATCTCTTGCCCTTCGTGAAGAAATTTCACACATTGATGATATGTAGAAGGAACTGCTTGTATCTTGTGAATCCAGGGTCTTCCCAAAAGAATGTTGTAGGAGAGATTCAAGTCTAAAACTTGACACAATGTATCCTTTACCATGGGTTCTATCTTTATTGGTAGCACAACAGTTCCTTTAGAAGAACGTTCTGCTTCATCATAAGCCTTGATGGTTATTTTCTTTTTCGGGTCCACTGCATTCTCTGAATATCCCAAAGCTTTTATCAAACTTAATGTACAAATATTTAAGGCAGCTCCTCCATCTATGAGTACACATTTGAAATGAGTTTTATTAATGGAGACTTCAACATACAAAGGAGCATTGTGAGGATGTTGTAAAGATGCACCATCATTTTTAGAAAATGATAAGCAATGAGGGGCTATAAGGTGTCCTACCATGTTTTGGAACTGATCTATATCCAAATCTTTTGAAACCGTTGTTTCCACTAAAGCTTTCTCCAAAATTTCCTTATGCATAGGTGAAATCTTGAGAAGTTCCAAAATTGATATTTGAGCGGGTATTCGTTGTAATTGCTCTACTAAATTGTATTGTTGTGATGTAGATGTTGGGTCTTTTGCTATACCTGGAAAGGTTACCTTTGCCTTGCTTCTTGTGATAATGTTGATTGGTTCTGAAGATGGATTTTCGTTAACAATGATCACATTTACTACATCATCGTATGTATAAGCATAATTCACTTTGGTTTTCCCTTTGTCATTTTCTAATCGGGATGATTCACCTTTATCATAGTTTGGAAGCAGAGTTTTACAAGCCAAGTGTGATTCATTCGTCTTATGGCTATCCACCGTGATGGTTCCATTATCAATTAGATCTTGGATAATGTGTTTCAATCTTTGGAAATCATTTGTTAGGTGTCCTTTATTCTGATGGTAATTGCAAAAATGATTGTCATTCCACCAATTTGGCTTGACTGGTGGTTCTTAAATTCTTGCTTATGGTAAAACAACCAATTTGTTAGCAAGAAAAGTTTTTAGAGCCGATTCTAAAGATTCTCCAATATTTGTGAATTTTCTCCGAGGATTAGAGAAAAAGGACTTGGCTTTATTGTTTTCTAGATTGTTGTTGCTTCAGATTTGACTTGATAGATTGAAAATTGGTTGTTGTTGTTGTTGTTTTGCAATATTGTTATCATCATTTTCTTCATTGCTGACATTCCTATTCTTTGACCAGAACTTGGGTTTGTCATTGTTGTTGTTGTTGTTGTTGTATGAATTATTGTAAATTTTTAGTTCTCCTTTCTTTACCATTGTGTTCTCTATTTTCAGGCCATTTTCGATCATTTTGGCAAAAGAGGGAGGACATTGCATCCTTAGTCGATAACTCATTTCACTGATAAGATTATTAATGAATATGTCCATTTTTTCTTGATCAGGTACATCCCGGGGATACCTATTAAACATGTATTTCCATTGTTATAAATAGATCATAAAGGATTCACCATTCTTTTGTTTAACATTGCAAAGATCTAGCATTGCTATTTCATTCCTTATATTATAGGAAAATTGTGAAATAAACCTATTCACAAGTTCTTCAAAGGATTTGATTCCAGATGGTAATCTTGAAAACCACTCCATTGATTGTCCATTTAAACTCCTAGGAAAAAGATGCATAAGGTAAGTTTCCTCATGAGCAAATTCCATGCTCATAGTACAAAACTCCCTAATGTGATCTTGAGGATAAGATTTTCCATCGTATCTGTCATATTTAGGGATCTCGCAATGTTGCAGAAATGGCATCATATTCAAATTTTTATCAAAAGGATATGGGCATATAGCTTGTAATGAATATTTCTTGGAGCTTGTCCCATTTTGCATGTCTTGTATTTGATGTTGTAGAGCTTGTATTTGTTGATTAAGGTTTGATAAGGGATTATCTGCATAGTCTCTCCTTGTTTCATCATGAGTCTTTTTGTCACTACGCTCTTTTCTTTTATCATCCCTTTCTTTCCTTATTTCTTCGTTGTTCATATCTTTGTTATTTTGCTCATCTATGTTTTGGGTGTTACTTTTCTCCACGTCTTGTTTTAAGCTTTCTATGTTAAAGTCTTGTGGTAGTTTAGCTCCAGATTTTGCCAACATCAAGAGATATTTTTCTTTTTGTTTTGCCAACAATTTTTCCATTAGCCTATCAAATTTGAAATCTTGTTCCAGGTCTCTAATGGTGCTATTGACAGCTTCTTTGTCAATAGCGGTAAATCCAAAAGTGGTATCTTCTTCCTCCATTTGTTGTTGTTTTCTAAGCTGTTCGTATTGGGCTCTAGTCCAAACTAGCATGTGATTATTTCAAAGTTGTCAAAAGTTCCCAAGGACAAGGTCAATAGGTGATTATTGGTTTAGGAAGATATGCTTTATTGATCTTACCACTATTGTTTGTTCATTGGGATAAAGTGTCTCTTTGTTGAAAAGCACGTCTTTGTAGAGTCACCGTCAAATTCTATACCATAGCCACGTAAGTAGTGACAAAAACGATGTAAGAATGTCCTATGTTTCAGCAAGATCTTGCGATTGATATACAAAAATCTTATTCTCTTCTAAGTAGCTTTGTAACTGGGTTTTCTTTTCTTAAGGTGATACTTAAAAGTCATATAAGTATTTGGTAGTTTACAAGTTTGATTCCAATGTTGGTGCAATTTTGGTTTTGATGTAACCTAAGTTCAAAATAGGAAAGATATATCCAAGATTAGGAACCTAGTATAGACTCATCAAGCTTCATGATAGAGGATTTGATTATCCTAATGAGAGACTTGACAAGGATGTTGATTTTTGCACTTAAGATGTTTGAATCAATAGTTTGCTAAATGTTGATGTTTATAGAACCTTTTGGGAATAACCTATAGGATTAGCAACGTAGTTGTTTTGAACTATCTTGAAAATACGTGATGGTTTAGAGACAAACCTACTTCAAGGATTATTTTGATATTTTGATGTTTTGATACTTTGATTTTGAGTTGGTGCTTCAAGTGTTGGAATGCTTTTTGTTTTATCTTTTTTATCACACTTTTTAGAAATTTGTTGATTTTTGATCTCTTGTAGATGACAATTTTCTTCAATTTTTGACCATTTGGAACATGTTACAGACATAGAAGACACAATTTTTAATAAATGAAAAGCACAAGCAAGTACAAATCCCTATGGTAGGCTGAGACAATAGTTGTTGAATCTCACATGGAGTTTCCCCTGAAGCTACGCTATTCAAAGCGGATATTTAGATGCTTGACCCCACTAGCTCCACCCTCGGAACTCACTTCTTCGGGGCAGCCAAGCACCTATTTCCATGAAAACTCCCCATGGCAAACTTTATATCTCTACTAGGAACCGTATGTGTGTGAGCCGCTACAGAGGTCCGACCTCCTGCGCCAACAACTAGAAGGTTTTTGGCAACTAGTACAAATAGTTTTTAGTAAAGGCTTCCGGTCATGTGGCCATACATGCGACACTTTCAGCTTTGTAAATACAGAAGGTTCCCAGCCTATAGAGGTTACACTCCATAGGGTTTATGGGGAAATATAGTGTCGGTATGAACTTATCAACACATGTTGTTTGAACTTTCATCACAAACACAATTTATTTATAGTGGATTGAAAGGACTCAGTATTAGCCCGTTTCCACTTTAGGTCATTCCCCTCTCACTGGCTCTCTCAAGGCAGCTCGGGAAGGTAGGCCCTCTAAAGGATTTAATTGCTTGAAAGTAAAGAAAGCGTAAAAGAGTGGGTTTGGCTTTTTGATCACCCAATTAAGGGGAGAGCATATACCTACCACTTTCGAGACACGGAATACAAGTTTTCTTTTTAACTTTCCATAGCAATGTGATCTATCCTCTACTTGGAGATGTTGCTCCAACAAGCAAGATGTTTATTTTAGCCCCATATAGCAAATGATTTTCTAAACTAGGATTTGGAAATCCTGGTCAACAAAATGAAAATCGTTGCAAAAAAGTAACTTGCTTCGTAAGAAGAGACAAGTTGATTGTTCTTTTTAACTTGCAAAATATAAGATTGATTGTGCTTTTTACCTTTGCAAGAAAATAAAATATTGTTGTTCTTTTTAGAGCCCAAAATTTGAGATGTGAATCCTAACTTTGCAAGAAAGTAAATGTTTGATTTGTTGTTCTTTATACCTTGCAAATGTGAGTATTTTAATAGCCCAAAAACAAGTGAGGTACTTTTTAGAACACCAAATTTGGAAAAATGAAGTTCTTTTTACCCAAATTTGGAAAAATGAAGTTCTTTTTACCCAAAAGGAAATATGAGTTCTTTTTAACCAGCTTCAAAAAAGCCAAAAAATAAATCACTAAAACCTAACTTAACTCCTCCAAATCTACAAGAAATTGTTAAAAACCTGCAAAATAGTAAAAAGTTAGTGAAAAACCTTAGGTGGGCTTCTACAAGCCTAATTTCAAATCACGGTTACAAACTTTTCTATCAAATGCGCTAACTTACAATGCAAAAGCGCTAACCTGCGTTACAAAAGCGCTAACCAATGATGCAAAAGCGCTAACCTATGATGCAAAAGCACTGATTTTTAGACAAAAGCGCTAACCTACATGACATATGTGCTAACCAATTATGCAAAAGTGCTAATTTTCAGACAAAAGCGCTAACCTACATGACATATGTGCTAACCAATTATGCAAAAGCGCTAACCTAAGATGCAAAAGCACTGTCAAACTTCACACATGCGTGAATCTGCATTACAAATATGTTAATTTTATTTTTGCAAGATTTTTAAAGATATATGCGAGGTCCAGCCCCACGGTGGGTGCCAAAATGTGTGAGCTTGAATTTCATCCTTAGAATGTTACCTGTAATAAGTTAGTTTCACAAAATACAATGGAAATACATACAGGAAATCCAAAATCCACCAATGAAACTACATAAAATACATACTAAAATAAAACATTATTTTACCTTCATGGCTTATGTCTCATTGTGTCCTAACTCCACTGTTCCTGGTTGCAGATGGTGTGCTCTCAGACAATGCACTGTTGGCTTCCAAGATGGCATATGAAGAATGGACTGATAACTTGTAGTTAACTGATAGTATGATATGCAGAGCTACATGATTATGCTAAAATGATAATGCTATATGATTCTATTGCAAAAATGATATTTGCTATTTGCTTCAAAAAAACTCACGGATGCATAAGATTGGCTTGAAAACTATTTTTTTTAAGACTCGCTTCCTCTCAACTGAAGCTCTTGGTTTTATAGACTTTGAGAGGATACGATGATGTGGCTCAGATGAATGGTCATGATCAAATCTGTAGATTTGAATGGCTATGAGAAAAAGTGAAGGTTGAGAGAAAGGGGGAAGAAGAAGACAAGTGTCACTCATCTCACCTTGACTGGGTTGCTAACTAAGGGAATCTAGGGATGGTTGGAGGAAATTTAGGCATGGTAGGACAAGTGGACTCAAGTCCTTCCTAAGATGTAGAGGGTGTTGGAGATAATATAGGAAATGGTTATGAAATGTGTGTACGTACACAATTTCATTAATTTTGGAGGTTGAAGATAAATCATGAATTAATATTTAAGGAATATTAATTTCCTTAGCCACATGTTGGATGAGTTGGCAAAGGGAAAATGAAGTGGAGATGGAGGGTGAGTTGGATAAAGGGATTAAATAATTTAGGAATTATTTAATATTTGAGACTACAGGATAGGAGAATAACCATTAAATATTTGATATTTAATTGATTGGAGAAGATAATTAAATATTATATATTTAATTAACTTGGTTAGAGGAATAATTAAATATTAAATATTTAATTAATTAGAGGAATAAGATAGATGAATTAATTAATAAATATTATTAATATAAAGACATGAAAATGAATTAAACAAATTAATCTTTTCAAATTAACTATTTAATAGAAGAATAAATATTAAATAAATATAAAATATTTATTTAATTGCTCATAGCCAATTTTTAGGTTTATACAACCATACATACACTCACTAAATCACTTGAAGAAGACTCGGAAACTTTATCTGATGACTTTGATGACTATGATGATATTCTTATTCAAGACAATATCTACTCAACCTCAAATTCTGAATCATCTGATACAAACAATGAAAATTTGTCTACTAATCTTATCCCTGTCAAACCATGATATGACGTCTAGTCTAGTGTAGGGAACGATGCTACAAGTATTTCTATTGGATTAGGTCAACTAATTATTAACATGAATTTTAATAATCATGTTCTAACTCTTCCTGGTCTCGAGACACTTACGCAAGGTATCCTTCTAGAACTTGACTTTTCAATCTGTAGTTGTGATGACAATACTATGAACACTCTCAAACATGTCCAACATTTATCCTTACTACATCCAGAAATAGTTGACTATACTTTACAAAACCAACCCATGAGTATACCTACTTTTGCCAATGACTATACGTTAGCATATTACCTCAATGTAGTTGAACCTATGTACTCTTCCACTAGAGAACAGAGTGAAAACATGACTGAAGCAGATATCAAGTATCTTAGTCACAAAAACAAGAAGAAAAAAAAAGATCTGATGGTGAAAACCACATTGTGGCAGTGTCAGAATCTAAAAAAGAGAAAATAAAGGATGTACCTAAAGGTGAAAACCTCTCTGAGGCGCTTAAAGGTGAGATACTTGATGTACTGCCAAGTCATTTCCAAGAAAGGTCCTCCATATTGATCAAGCCAACTCAGCTAGTGAACATTGGGAGTCAAGAGACACCACACATCATTCATGTAGCTCAATCACTATCAGCAAAAGAATTGAAGTATTTCACTCATCTATTCTCAGAAAAGAAAATAAAATTTGCATGGATGTTTTCTGATATGCCAGGCCTGGATCCTGATCTCATCATGCACCATCTTTCTATCACACCAGGAGTAAAACCAGTTAAGAAAAAACTTCGTAAGATGCACCCACATGTGGCACTGCTGGTCAAGGCTGAGCTAGAAAAACTATTAAAAGATGGATTCATTAGAGCTATAGATTATGCTGAATAGATTTCAAACATAGTACCTGTGTCAAAGGAAGACAAATCTATTAGAGTTTGCATTGACTTCAAAGATCTTAATAAAGCTTATCTGAAGGATGACTTTCCATTACCAAATATTGATATGATAGTCGACATGATTATTGGGTATGAGATGTACTCCCTAATGGATGGATTCTCTGGTTATAATCAAATCAAAATAGCTCCCGGAGATCAAGAAAAGATAGCTTTCACCTGTGCATGGGGAACCTTTTGTTGGAATGTCATGCCATTTGGGCTAAAGAACGTAGGAGAAACCTATCAAAGAGTAGTTACAACTATCTTTCATGACATGATGCATAAGAATATGGAAGATTATGTTGATGACACCTTAGTGAAGACTATGAAGAGATCCACGCATATTCAAGAGCAAAGTCCTATACTAGACAAAATGGAAAAGTTTAAACTCTAGTTAAATCCAAAGAAGTGTGCATTCGGAGTAACATTTGGTAAAATACTTGGCTACATCATTTCAAAGAAGGGAATCAAGGTTGATCCTGAGAAGGTCCAAGCTATAATGGAAATTCCACCTCCGAAGAATAGCAGTCAAATGAGAAGTCTATAGGGACGTCTCCAATCCATCAGACGCTTCATTTCTCAGCTAGCAGAAAAAGCTCAACCTTTCATGAAAGTATTGAGGAAAGGAGTAATATACAATTGGGATCAGGAATGTGAACAACACCTTCAGCAGATAAAAGAGTACCTATCCAATCCACCAATATTGATGTCGCCTATTCAAGGTAAACCATTGATCTTATACATATCAGCAACTGATTCATCACTAGGGGCACTTTTGGCACAACAAGATGACAACAAAAAGGAACGAGCTATTTATTCCATCAGTAGGACATTGGTGTCTTATGAAATGAACTACACCATAATAGAAAAAGCATGCGTGGCATTAGTCTTTGCATCACAAAAATTGAGACACTACATGCTGGCACATTCAGTCAAGCTGGTGGCTAAAATTGATCCACTCAAATATCTACTCAACAAAGAAAAAGTAACAAGAAGATTGAGAAAATGGGTCATGATCCTTACAGAGTTTGACATTGAATATGTGGAACGCAAAGCCATAAAAAGACAACTAATTTCTGATCAACTAGTTGAAGCTCCACTTGAGGACACTCAACCGCTGCATATAGAGTTTCTAGATGAATCAATAATGCATCTTACTCAAAAACTTTGGAAGATGTTCTTCGATGGGTCTTTTACTCAAAATGGTTCTAGTGCTGGAATATTGTTTATTACTCCTCAGAAGTATTCAGTCCCAAAGTCTTATAAGACTCTATTCCCATGCACAAATAATATTGCAGAATATGAGGCTCTGGTGAATGGAATCAGGTTAGCTATTGAATGCAAGGTTGTGGAATTACACATCTATGGAGATTCTTAGCTGATCATAAATCAAATCAATAATACATATCAGACTTGAGATGAGAAACTGATGCCTTATAAGAGAATGGTTGATGATCTTAAGAAGTATTTTTCTTTTGTATCATTCTAACAAATTCCTAGATCCGCAAACAGAGCAGCAGATGCTATGGCCACCTTGGCATCTATACTTAATTTACAAGAATCCAATTTTTGCTTTGAATTCTTGGTGGAAGAGTTACATTACCCGATCTATGATTCTCCTGAGACCTAAATAGTCTATTCTATTATTGGACATGACTCATCCCCATACAATCACATCTACTCTTATTTATGAGACCAAATTATCCTTGAAAACCTTACTCATAATGAGAAAAGAAACCTAACTCAAAATGCTTTACGGTATGTTATCATTGCTAACAATTTGTTTAGATGAGGTTTGGATGGTTCATTGCTTAGGTGTCTAGAAACTGAAGAATCTAAACGTGTGTTATCGGAAGTTCATGAAGGTATTTGTGGATCTCATTCAAATGGTCTTACTTTAGCTTAGAAACTATTACGAACTGGTTACTACTGGCCAGACATGGAGAAAGATGCTATTAAATTTGCAAAGACCTGTGAAAAATGTCAGCTACATAGAAATCTCATACATGCTCCAACAAGGGATCTTATACCCTTCACTACACATTGGCCTTTTTAGCAATGGGCCTTTGATCTCATTGGTCATATATATCCTGCATCATCTAATGGACATATATTTATCATAACTGCCACTGAGTATTTCACCAAGTGGGTAGAAGCAGTTCCCCTCATCAAAGTAACCAGTAAACAAGTCATCTTGTTCATCCTAAACTATATCATCTGTAGGTATGGGATATCTTCGTCCATCATGACTGATAATGGAGGACAATTCAAGAATCAAGATCTAGACGAGCTTTGTAAGAAATTTAAAATAAAACAACACTGGTCATCAATATATTACCCTCAAGGTAATGGACAAGTCGAGGCATCTAATAAAAACCTACTGACTATCTTGCACAAAACAATGAACAAATCTGGGAAGGATTGGCATCTGCAACTCAACCCTGCACTATGGGCTTAGAAAACAAGTATCAGAACACCTACTAGGGCTACACCTTTCTCTTTGGTGTATGGGTCTGAAGCAGTACTACCTATTGAAGTAGAAATACCATCTCTAAGAGTTTCCTTGCAAGGTCTTGTTACTGATGAAGATCATAGAATATCTAGATTGCAAGAACTCAAATTGCTAGATGAGCGTCGGCAAGTGGCATTTGATCATCTCAGAGTGTATCAAAAGAGAATGTCTAGAGGATATAACAAGAAAGTTAGACAAAGAGAGTTTCAAGTTGGTGACCTAAATCTAAGAGAAAATCCTCAAAATCAGCAATTTCGGCACAACAAAGGGAAGTTTGAACCCAACTGGCTGGGTCCTTACATTGTTACTACTGTATTCAGCTCTGGTGCCTATCAACTCTCAAATTCGGAAGGAGAACAACTTCATGAACTGACTAACACCATCCACTTGAAGAAATTCTTCGCTTAGCATTCTCTGTGCCATCAACATGTACAGCTAAAAAAAGTCTTGAAGAAATCCTAAAAATTCAAAAAAAGTCTTGAAAAAAATAAAAATAAAAAACAAAAAAAAAATATATAAAAAGAGAAAATGCCCTAGTGAAAACCTGGTAAATAGACACTTTGGTAAAAAAAAAAAAGAATGAATCTCTGCCAAGCAGGTGAAAACCTGGCAAACAGGCGCCTCTTGTACTCAAGTGCTCCATCTATCAATGCAACGTTGGCATTTCCCACTTTCATGCATCTTTGCTTTTGCTTGTACATATATTTCAATCACTTTTGTGACATCCTGGTTCATTGGAACCTTCATGACTTGAAATTGATCAATGTCTGAGTCTTAGGTTAATTGACTGAGCACATTACATATCCTAAGTAGTGTCAACCAAGTCATCTTTCTATCACTAAAACCTGATCATCCACTCTGAGTCAGTCACCTATCTCCTAACTACCAAAGAGTTTTATCACTGAGTAAACAAGCAAAACAACATAACGGAAAATAGTCACTAAATAGTTGGAGCTATGAATGAAAATTTTCTTTGTGTGTTGTCTTTTATATTGGTTTTTGATTTTTATCCCTCTGAGTAACTTAAGGAAGTCTATTGTGACTAAGAGGAGCAAGGATTGGGGGCATAATATTTTCTTTGTTTTCTGCTTGTAGGAATGGTCCCAATGATCTGGAAACATCTAAATTAGTTAGGTGTCGTGTCTGTGATAAGAGCCTTCACATCAAGGTGAAATCACCTCACATACCTCGACTCTACTTATTTGTATGTTGCAGGGAGGTCCACATCATTTCTTTGTTTGTTTTGAGAGAATTTCTTTATGATGCAATTCGGGTCCCTGCAAAATCTATCCAAGGATATGAATGAAAAAAGGGTCATTGCGGACAAGATAATAAATATTGCACATTGAAAAAGAAAGGAACTCTAACCTACTTGTTGTGTTCGTTATGCTCGGTGATGAATCTTAAGCATTTTAAATCCAGTGACTAGGTTTAGGTTTCATTTTGCATATCATTCTGCATTTTGTGAATCTAGAGTGATTTTGGTATGGTAATAATCTCTTTATCTTCTGAATGAGAGTTGAAAGCATCATCATTTCTTACGCTAAATGGTCTATTTATCATCATTTCTTCGATTGAGTATTTGTGTTTTTAGATGTTTAGCTGCATACATAAACATTTTATATATAGATTCATACATTTCATTATTCACTCATCTACATTCATCTTATTGCATAGAAAATAAAAATTTGCATTTCATATTACTCATTACACATTCATCTATTTGCAGATGAAAAGAAGCAAAAATAGACATCCATAATCATTTGCATTACATATTGAAAATAAATGCATACATATAGAATAAAGCATATAAAAGACATCTCATAAATGAATCAACACAAGTACGATGAAGTCAAATCAGATCTCATATATATCGTATAAAGTATAAGAGTACAAAATGATGTCGAATGACATATACAAACTCCCATTGGAGCAAGAATACTATAGGCTACACAAAAATGGGTGTGTCTACAAAAAATATCTGAGCTACAAAAAGAATATTTATCTCTTGGCCTCTCCCTCATCACCTGGTGGAGGAGGAGCCTGATGACTGGGATCCTAACGAGGTGCTTGAGCTCCCTCTGACCATGCCATATACTATGAGTAGGGAATGACCTGTTGCGCAACTGGAACTGCGATGCTATATGCTGCAACATAGTAGGTTGTCCTACTAGTATAGAGAAGGACCTCTTGTCACAAGGCCTCTATCTCTTCTCTTGTCTCTGCTCTCATCTCTGAGATCTGGCAATCACGCTCAACCCTAAGATCTGCAAGCTGTCAGTCTCACTCCGCCAGCTGAGTCTGAGCCACTATCAACTGTGATTGCAGCTCTGCAAGACGTGCTCTCATCAACCACCCTATGTCAGTCCCCTGCTCTCTCGCAGGCTCTCCACCCCCATCTCCACCTCCAACTCCACCCTGCTCCTCCTTCCACTACCAAACCTATCTTGGAGCTACTCGCTCCTCCTTAGCTCCACCCAATCTCACTCCTACACGCCCTAGGGATCTGCCCTCACCCCTCTATTGTCCAACCCTAGCTAGAACCCTGCTGCTGCTAGCACCAAGATTGCCACCCGCCTGCATCTGAGCCTCAGCTCTCTATCCTCATCCTTGTCTCTGTCCCTGGCCCTGTCCTGGTGTGGGGGCACCATCCTCAATATCCTCTATGCAGGGCGCCTGCTCACCCAGATCTATAAACCTAGGAAATGGATGCTGTTGGAACCAATCTTTGTATTGGGGCAATACCCCTACATCCACAATATCATCCATATAGTCCCATTTAAGGCACTGTAGACTAGTCAGCTCCTGCATATCCAAAGCGTAGGACAACCATGTAGACCATCCCTATCTCTCCTCATTCGCATAACGCACATAAGTTGTATACTCCTGTGACACCCCCTGAGGTTGGCCATACTGCCTCATCACTCGTGATACAATGAACCGCTCAATAATAGTCTGCGATCTCCCGATAAGAGGGAGAGTAATAAAAAGGTCCCTGCGAAATAGGTGCCAGTCATCCCATGGCTCTAAATCTTTGTAAGGTCTCCATACTATGGCTATCAGGTCATCTAATTGTCACCGCCAAAAATATATCTTGCCCAGATGGGGCTATGTAACATAACCAACATACCTATATATAATCAGCTGCCCAAGCTCTCTACTATCATGAACTATCAACCGAAAAACTGGGAGGTGCTCCCAAGCTCAAACCTGTAAAATAAATACACCTGCAGCCATGCTCCTGCCATCCCTATATACAATCTCATGCATCTCATGATACATGTGGGCCAATATACAAGAACCCTGGCCAAGCCTCTGAGGGGTCTCCATCAATCTCATCAGCATCCTGCCCCATCCACACTGGAAACCCTATTGTCCTCTATCTGGCATCAAAAAATAGTCGATAAATCCTACTAGAACACAAGCCAGAGGAAACTCCTAGCTATATCTGCTCATCAGCACATCCCAACTAATGGAACGGGTCAAAATGTCTAGATCCCTGAGTACATGTCTAACCACCTATTGTCTAGGTAGCAATGTTGCGTCATAATCCACCTTATCCCTAGCAAAAGGGATACAAAGGATCCTATATACATCCTCGAGAGTGATACTCAACTCCCCCACTAGCAAATGAAACGTGTTATGCTCTGAATGTTAGGGTTCCCATAGATACTAAGAGGGGGGGTGAATCAGTATCTGACCGGTAATGAGATTTTCTTGAAATAGAACATGGAGAACATAAAGTAACAGTATACTGGTATGCAAGAATTAATGTAAATAACGGAATAAAAAACATCCACATGAAAAGAACACCATAACACAAGATGTTTAACGAGGAAACCCGGTGTGGGAAAAACCTCAGTGGGATTTGTGACCCACAATATTCACTTACTAGCCAATAAGAGAATATTACTTACAATAGGGGCCTGCACATGTAGGAAGGCCAATTGCCTAGAGCACACTGCTCAATAAGAAGTCACACTGACTTACAATGAGGATTTACACAGATCCAATATTCTATGCTGCTTTACAATAGCATCTTCAATGCCAGATTCAGTACCGGTTCTTGCTCTGTTCTTTACATATACCCTTGACCTACAATTCGCACATTAGGTTTGCCTTATAATTATCTTTATACTTCCTATCCATACATTACAAATGTCTACAATGATCTCTTTTATATACAAGAGTCATTTTACAATTTGCCAAGTCGACTTACAATAATAAACAAAATATTACATATCAAAAATCTAGTCGGCCTCTATGCCAGTATACATGTTCTCTTCTATGCTGGTGCCGGTGTAGAGTGATCTTGCTGATGCCGGTGCACTATCTTGCTTGAATAATGTTTTGCCAGTATAATGTCTTGCCGGTGCCATAGGATTGCAAGGTTGCCTATGTAATGTTTTACTAGTATAATGTCTTGCCGGTGCCATAGGATTGCAAGGTTGCCATCAATGACAAAACCTTCAATCACACACAATGTCTCATTGGAGTGTCCATATGCCAACAATGAATGGAAATGCTCAACCAATGCTGTGAGCATATTGTGATTCACACGGATATCTGATAAACCAAGAAGATGAGTCAAACCGCACAAATTAATATGAGTCTACTCAACCTCTAATAAATGTCGTACTAATGCCATGGTGGGAGGATAAACGCATCTGAAAAGCATAGGAGGTAATAAAACCTACAAAAACCCAACAACGAAGCATCAGAAAAGATTCCAAATGAGCCTACAAGAGAAGTAGAACATTACTCAAATCCAACTAAGTCAAGTGCAAAATCAAAATTTCAAGTTTTGATCTTCAAAAATGCACACTGTTTCCGGAACGACAAAACACAGAAGGACGACATCTCATATGAGTCAGGAATGGCTCTCGTATGATAAAAAATTCCCAAATGACACATTATTAGACCTCGCACGACAAAATGGTCTTTTTACAGACATGTGGTACGACACGAGTGCAGGGTCTGAACGACAATTCTAGTGGCCTAAAACAACTAAATAAAATTTAACAGTTACTTGTATGAGACAAAATCCTGTCTCACATGATAAATCATGAAACCCACCCCCAAACATGCCAAAAACTTGAAAAATAAACCAAAAAATTCAAAATTGAAAACATAAAGAGGCTTAAGATCGATCACTTACCGCTGGCTCATAGTTTCGGGGTCGATTATGATGTCTCTGGTGCTCAAATCAATGCATATGAGTAGGGACCACCATTTTCTTTGCAGAAGGCTTTTTGAATTTTCAAACTTGGAGGGTTAAAATAATTTGAAAATAACACTTTTGTCCCATATATAGCCAAAAACCTAATTTTTCAACTTGCTCTGATGGACATGAAAATTGTACCCTTAGCTAATTTGCCCGTTCTGATTCCATTTTTGGGATCGAAATCAAAATTTGAGATCATTTTATTAGTCGATTTCAAAATTTGGACCACTTAGCGCTTTTTATCAAATGCTCATTCTTTCTTCAAATTGCGCTCAATTTCTCATGAATCAATGTTGAATCTCAATTTTATTCTACACAACAACTTTGCCCTCAATTTAGAATTAATCAACGCCAAATTTTCAAAAATTCCTTAGAATCAATTTGTGCCTAAATAATTTATCATCACCAACAATTTCCTATAATGTACCCTCGCTATCTTTCGATTTCGTTCCCGAGGGGGCATACTCATGACCTTATGATCTCACATCTCACATGTCAAGAATTTTTTTTAATCTTTATCAAAAGTTGAGCAAAAATCTTTCCAACTAAAGAAAATCAATTCTTATTGCTAAGGGGCCTCTTAGCTTCATTGCTTCACATCAAGTTGAGATCTCTCGATCATCTAGATCAAATCAATCGCTTGGGGCATCTCTGCTTCATCACTTCAAATCAAGCCGATATTTGTCTTTATCTGAATTAGTCTCTTAACATTAATCCATTTCATCGCTTTTCATCAAGCTAATTATTCATTTAAACTTAATCAAAATTTTAAAGAGTATCTTTGATCACATGCTAAATCTAAGTAGGTGTTCAGTTTCATCGCTTTGAATCAAGTTGGACAGTTATTTTTTGCTCACCGTATCTTGGTCAATCAATTTCAAGATCGATTTTTATCTTCGCTCGCTGTATCTAGATCAATCAAGTTCTAGATCAGTAAGATCCGCTTCTTGATCAATCAAGTTCAAGTTCGGTATATTTTGTTTTCTATCATTCCTCAGTTCAATCAAGTTTGGGATCGGTATTGCTTTAATCAGACTTTATTCAGCCTCATCGCTTCGAATCAAGCTAAACACCTTGCTCTTCATCTGGTTCATGATCAATCAAGTTTAGAACTGACATCTCCTAGACATCACATATTATTTGAACCAACGCGCTGCTCGCACATTAATTCAAAGAGGGGCAAATGTAATACCCTAAAAATGGTCATCTAAACCATGGGCCCCTAATCTCGACAACATCACCAAGGTCCTAACCAAAGGCAATTAAATAAATCAATCTTGAGCACATTATTAATTCTTTAATCACCAAATATCACATGGCAAATCAATTACTCAATATTAATTAAATATTTATTTAATTAATAAAATCATTTCCAAGAATATCATTTTGATCAATTATCCTATTTTAATTTATTAAATATCCTTGCATATTTAATTAATTAATAAATTTGCCATTAATCATGCAAAAGGAATTAATTTATTACAAAAAAAGAAATTAATCACAAAGCAAGAGTTGAATTGAAAAATAAACAAAAAGAATTGAATTGAGAGAGAAATCAAACTTGAGATATTATTTCTTTTTCTAAGTTTAGAACTTGAAATCAGAAAAGCAATTAAATTGAATTATTGATTAATCTCTAAAATTGGAACTCAAAGCTTTTCAAAAAAAGAAGTTCAGTTGCATTGAAAAGACTCTTTTCTTGAATAAATAAAAGAATTATCTATTTTTATCACAAATGCATGGAATTAATTTATTATTATTTCTAATGCAACTTGGACTTCTCATTTGAATGCATTTCAATTAAACTATAATTGGAATCTATCTCAAGGTTAACTGAACCTGATTTCTCAATTATTTTCAATCAATCCTAAATTGAGCTTTTCTCTTGTAATTCTCTATAAATTCAACCCTCATCTCTCATTCCAATTTACCCCAGAGATTTTTGAGAACATGCTTGGAGATTATTATCAGGCTAATTTTGCTCTAGAGTCATTGAAGATCATTGTGATTTTTTAGATTATTTGCATCCTTATTGCTTGAATCCATATTGCTTGAACTTGTTATTGCTTAAATTATTCATCCATCTTGCATCCATATAGTTAATATCATATAGATTAAATCCTTCACCTTGGTGTATTATAGTTACTGGTATTGCTTATAAAAATCTGAGAGCAATCTTATACTTGCATCTTTTAGAAGGCAATTAGTTGCTTTGTTATGGTTTATTACTTATTGATTATTGATTTACTAACCATACATGTAATGACTTAATTGAAGTGTTGTGCGTATAGCTACAGAACCTTTTTTCACGCACACAGGTAGAAGCGGTTAGAAGCTCATCAAAGCAACTAATAAACAAGTAGCTCTATTCATCCTAAACTATATCATATATAGGTATGGGATACCTTCATCCATCGCAACTAATAATGGAGGATAGTTTAAGAATAAAGATTTGGACGAGCTCTATGAGAAATTTAAAATAAAACAACACTGGTCATCAATATATTAACCTCAAGGTAATGGACAAGTTGAGACATCTAACAAAAACCTACTGACTATCTTGCACAAAACAGTGAATAAATCTGGGAAGGACTGGCATCTGCAGCTCAATCATGCACTATGGGCTTACAGAACAAGTATCAGAATACCTATTGGGGCTACACCTTTTTCTTTGGTGTATGGGTCTGAAGCAGTACTACCTATTGAAGTGGAAATACCATCTCCAAGAGTTTCTTTGCAAGGTCTTGTTACTGATGAAGATCATAGAATATCTAGATTGTAAGAACTCAAATTGTTGGATGAGTGTCAGCAAGTGGCATTTGATCATCTCAGAGTGTATCAAAAGAGAATGTCTAGAGGATATAACAAGAAGGTTAGACAAAGAGAATTTCAGGTTGGTGACCTAGTTCTGAGATAAAATCCTAAAAATCAATAGTTTCGAGACAACAAAGGGAAGTTTGAACCCAACTGGCTAGGTCCCTATATCGTTACTGCAATATTCAGCTTTGGTGCCTATCAACTCTCAAATTCGGAAGGAGAACAACTTCATGAATTGATTAACACCATCCACTTGAAGAAATTCTTCGCTTAGCATTCTCTGTGCCATCAACATCTACAACTGAAAAAAGTCCTGAAGAAATCCTAAAAATTGGAAAAAGTCCTGAAAAAATCAAAAAAATCATAAAATGAAAAAAAAAGAAAAAAAGAAAAAAAGAAAAAAAAAATATATAAAGAGAGAAAATGCCTTGGTGAAAACCTGCTAAACAGGCACCTTGGTAAAAAAAAATGGAATCTCTACCAAGCAGGTGAAAACCTTGTAAATAGGCACCTCTTGTACTCGAGTGCTCCATCTATCAACACAACGTTGGCATTTTCGCTTTCCTGCATCTTTGCTTTCACTTGTACATATATTTTAGTCACGTTTGTGACATCCTGGTTCATTGGAACCCTCATGGCTTGAAACATCGACTGAGCACATTACATATCCTAAGCAGTGTCAACCAAGTCATCTTTTCGTCAGTGAATCATGGTCATCCACTCGGAGTCAGTGACCTGTCTCCTAACTACCAAAGAGTTTTATCACCGAGTACATAAGTAAAACAACATAACGAAAAACAATCACTAAACAGTTTGAGCTATGAATGAAAATTTTCTTTGCATGTTGTCTGTTATATTGGTTTACCATTATTATCCCTCTGAGCAACTCGAGGAAGTCTATGTTGACTAAGAGGAGCAAGGATTAAGGGCATAATATTTTCTTTAATTTTTTCTTGTAGGAATGATCCCAATGATCTAGAAACATCTAAGTTAGCTAGGTGTCTATGATAAGAGCCTTCACATCAAGGTGAAATCACCTCACATACCTCGACTCTGCTTATTTGTATGCTACAAGGAGGTCTACATCATTTCTTTGTTTGTTTTGAGAGAATTTCTTTATGATGCAATTCGGGTCCCTGCGAAATCTATCCAAGGATATGAACAGAAAAAAGGGTCATTATTGACAAGATAATTAATATTGCACATTGAAAAAGAAATGAACTCTAACCTACCTGTTGTGTTCGTTATGCTCGGTGATGAATCTTAAGCGTTTTAAATCTAGTGGTTAGTTTTAGGTTTGATTTTGCATATCATTCTACATTTTTATGAATTTAGAGTGCTTTCGGTATGGTAATAATCTCTTTATCTTCTGAATGAGAGCTAAAAGCATCATCATTTCTTCGATCGAGTACTTGTATTTTTGAGATGTTTAGCTGCATACATAAACATTTAATATAGATTCATACATTTCATTATCCACTCATCTACATTTCATATTATTGCATAGAAAAATGAAAACATTATATTTCATATTACTCATTCCACATTCATCTATTTGCATATGAAAAGAAACAAAAATAGACATCCATAATCATTTGCATTACATACTGAAAAGAAATACATACATGTAGAATAAAGCATATAAAAGACATCCCATAAACGAATCAACATAAGTACAATGAAGTCAAATAGGATCTCATATATATATATATATATATATATATTGTATAAAGTCTAAGAATACAAAATGATGTCGAATGACATATACAAACTCCCATCGGATCAAGAATCATATAGGCTACAAAAAATGGGTGTCTACAAAAAATATCCAAGCTAAAAAAATAATATCTAGCTCTCTACCTCTCCCTCATCACCTGGTGGAGGAGGTGGAGCCTGCTGACCAGGATCCTGATGAGGTACCTGAGCTCCCTCTGACCTTGCCATATACTGCGAGTAGGGAATAACTTGCTACGCAACTAGAACTATGATGCTATATGATGCAACATAGTAGGCTGCCCTACTAGTCGGGTGGAGGACCTCCTATCGCAAGGCCTCTATCTTTTCTCTCATCTCTGCTCTCATCTCTGAGATCTGACAATTATGCTCAACCCTAAGATCTGCACGCTGTTGGTCTCGCTTTGCCAATTGAGTCTGAGCCATTGTCAACTGTGACTGCAACTCTGCAAGACGTGCTCTCATCGACCATCCTGCGTCAGTCCCCTTCTCTCTTGCAAACTCTCCACCCCCATCTCCACCTCCAAATCCACCCTACTCCTCCCTCCACTGCCAGACCTATCTCAGAGCTTCTCGCTCCTCCTCAGCTCTACCCAATCTCACTCCTATCCTCCCAAGGGATCCACCCTCACCCCTCTATTGTCCAAACCCAGCTGGAACCCTATTGCTGCTAGCACCAGGATCGCCACCTATCTATGTCTGAGCCTCAACTCTATGTCCTCATCCCTAGCTCTATCCTCATCCTTGGATCTATCTCTAGCCCTGTCCTAGTGCGGGGTCATCATCCTCAATATCCTCTATATGAGGAGCCTGCTCAGCTAGATCTGTGAATCTAGGGAATGGATGCTACTGGAACCAATCCTTGAACTGGGGCACTACCTCTGCATCCACAACATCATCCAAGTAGTCCCATCTCAGTCACAATAGACCAGCTAGCTCCTGCATACTCAAGGCATAGGATAACCTTGGTGACCATCCCTGCCTCTCCTCATCAGCATATCGGGCATATGCTGTATACTCCTGTGACACCCCCTAAGGCCTGCCATATTGCCTCATCACCCGTGATACTACAAATCACTCCACTATAGTATGTGATCTTCCGATAAGTGGGTGTGTAACAAAAATATCTCGGCGTACCAATCGCCAGTCATCCCATGGCTCTAGGCCCCTATACAGTCTCCATACTACGGCTATCAAGTCATCAAGTTGCTGCTGCCAAAAATTGGTCTTGCCCAGATGGGGCTGTGTAACATAGCCTGCATACCTATATATAATCACCTGCCCAAGCTCTCTACTATCATTTACTATCGACTGACAAATTGGGAGGTGCTCCCAAGCCCAAACCTGTAAAATAAATACACCTACAACCATGCTCCTGCCATCCCTATATACGATCTCATGAATCTCGCGATACATGTGGGCCAATATACAAGAACCCCAGCCTAGTCTCTGAGGGGTCTCCATCAATCTCTCCAACATCCTGCCCCATCAACACTAGAAACCCTGATGTCCTCTATCTGGCATCAAAAAACAATTGATAAATCTTGCTAGGACACAAGCCAGAGGAAAGTCCTCACTGTACCTTCTCATCATGATGTCCCAACTGATGGAACGTGTCAATATATCAGGATCCCTAAAAAACATGCCTAACTGCTTGTAATCCAGGAAGGTGTGCTGCATCATAATCCACCTTATCCCCAACAAAATGGATACGAAGGATCCTATATATATCCTTGGGAATGATGGTCATGTCCCCCACTGGAAAATGAAATGTGTTATGCTTTGAATGGAAATGCTCAACCAATGATGTGAGAATACCGTGATTCACATGGATATCTGGTAAACCAAGAAGATGAGTCAAACCACACAAATCAATATGAGCCTGATCAACCTCTGATAACTATTGTACTAATGTCATGGTGGGAGGATAAATGCATCTGATAAGAATAGGAGGTAATCAAACCTGCTAAAACCCAACAATGAAACATCAGAAAACATTCCAAATGAGCCTACAAGAGAAATAAAACATCACGCAAATCCAGCTAAGTCAAGTGCAAAATCAAAATTTCAAGTTTGGACCTTCAAAAATGTTCACTGTTTCATGAATGATAAAACATAGAAGGGCAGCATTTCGTACGAGTCAGGATTGACCTCCGTACGACAAAACATCCCCATACGACAAAATATCAGACTCCGCACAACAAAATGGTCTTTTTACAATCATGTCGTACAATACACAGGTAGGGTCTGAACAACAAATCTAATGGTCTCAAATGACAAAAGATAATTCAACAGTTTTTTGCACGAGACAGGATCCTATTTCGCACGACAAAACATGAAACCAGACTTCAAACATGCCAAAAACTTGAAAAATGAACAAAAAAATTCAAAATTGAGAACATAAAGACGTTTAAGATTGACCACTTACCGCTGGCTCATAGTTTTGGGGTTGATTATGTTGTCTCTGGTGCTCAAATTGATGTTCGTGAGTAGGGACCACCATTTTCTTCGCAGAAGGCTTTTTGAATTTTCAAACTTGGAGGGTTAAAATGATTTGAAAATGACACTTTCATCCCATATATAGCCAAAACCCTAATTTTTCAATTTGCTCTGATGGACATGAAAATTGTACCCTTAGCTAATTTTCCCATTCTAATTCCATTTTTGGGATCGAAATCAAAATTTGAGATCATTATGCTAGTCAATTTCATAAAATTTGGACCACTTAGCCCTTTTTCATCAAAAGCTCATTCTTTCTTCTAATTGCGTTGAATTTCTCAAGAATCAACACTGAATCTCAAATCCATTTCAAATTGACAAAACAACTTTGCGCTTAAACACCAAATCTTCAAATATTCCTCTGGATCAATTTGTGCTCAAATCGAAATCATCACCAAAAATTTCCTATCATCAAGTACCCTGGCTATCTTTTGAATTCGATCCTGAGGGGGCATATTCATGACCTTATGACCTCACATCTCACATGTGAAAACTTTTTTTTTAATCTTCATCAAAATTCAAGCAAAATATTTTCAACAAAAGAAAATCAATCAAATTATTATTGTTAAGAGGCATCTCACCTTTATCGCTTCACATAAAGTTGAGATCTCTCGATCATCTGAATTGAATCAATCGCTAGGGGCATATCAGTTTCATTGCTTCAAATCAAGTTGATATTTGTCTTCATCTAAATCAGTCTCTTAATGTTCATCAGTTTCATCACTTTTCATCAAGCTGATTATTCATTTAAACTCAATCAAAAGTTTAAAGAGTATCTTTGATCACACGCTAAATCTAAGCAGGTGTTCAGTTTCATCGCATCAAATCAAGCTGGACAATTTATTTTCCACTCATCGTATCTTGATCAATCAAGTTCAAGATCGATTTTTATCTTTGCTCTCTATGTCTAGATCAATCAAGTTCTAGATCAGTAAGATCCACTTCTTGATCAATCAAGTTCAAGTTCGGTATCTTTTGTTTTCTATCATTCGTAAGTTCAATCAAGTTTGGGATCGGTATCACTTTAATCAGACTTTATTCAACTTCATCACTTCGAATCAAGCTAAACACCTTGCTCTTCATCTGGTTCATGATCAATCAAGTTCAGAACTGGTATCTCCTAGACATCACATATTATTTGAACCAATGTGTTGCTCGCACATTAATTCAAAGAGGGGCAAATGTAATACCCTAAAAATGGTCATCTAAACCATGGGCCCCTAATCTCGACAACATCACCAAGGTCCTAAACAAAGGCAATTAAATCAATCTTGAGCACATAATTAATTCTTTAATCTCCAACTATCACATGGTAAATCAATTACTCAATATTAATTAAATATTTATTTAATTAATTGAATCATTCCAAGAATATCATTTTGATCGAATTATCCTAGCATATTTAATTAATTAATAAATTTTCCATTTAATCATGCAAAAAAAGGAATTAATTTATCACAAAAGAAGAATTAATCACAAAGCAAGAGTTGAATTGAATTGAGAGAGAAATAAAACTTGAGATATTATTTCTTTTTCTAAATCTGGAACTTGAAATCAGAAAAGCAATTAATTGAATTATTGATTATTCTCTAAAATTGGAACTCAAAGCTTTTCAGAAAAAGAAGTTCAGTTGCATTGAAAAGACTCTTTTCTTGAATAAATAAAAGAATTATCTATTTTTATCACAAATGCATGGAATTAATTTAATTATTATTTATAATGCAACTTGAACTTCTTATCTAAATGCATTTCAATTAAACTATGATTGGAATCTATCTCAAGGTTAACTGAGCCCGATTTCTCAATTATTTTCAATTAATCCTAAATTGAGATTTTTCATCATCTCTCTTGTAATTCTCTATAAATTCAGCCTTCAGCTCTCATTCCAACTCACCCCAGAGATTTTTGAGAACATGTTTTGAGATTATTCATGCTAATTTCACTCTGGAGTCATTAAAGATCATTGTACCTTTTTAGATTATTTGCATCCATATTTACTTTATCCATATTGCTTGAATTCGTTATTGCTTGAATTATTCATCCATCTTGCATCCATATAGTTAAATATCATATAGATTAAATCCTTTGTCTTGGTGTAGTCTAGTCACTGGTATTGCTTATAAAAATCTGAGAGCAATCTTATACTTGCATCTTTTAGAAGGAAATTAGTCACTTTGTTATGGTTTATTACTTATTGATTATTGATTTATTAACCATACATGTAATGACTTAATTGAAGTGTTGAGCTTGTAGCTACAGACCTTTTTTCACACACATAGTTGCTAACAGATTATAGAGCTTTAAGCATTAAAACCTTATTACCGGAATACATGAACCAAATACTGGAATAGAAGATATAACATTTAAGCACAAATATAATCCACAAAACATTTACTAACTACCCACAGAAGATAACACCAAGATTTGTAGGTGAAAACTTCGTAAAGGGAAAAACCATGGTGGGAAGCCTACCCACAATCAGATAATACTTCTGCAGTAAGTATGTGATTACATAAAGAGGGGCCTGCACATGTAGGAAGGCCAATAGCCCAGAAGGCACTGCTCATCATAAAAGGAGCATCACTGACTACAAAATAAATTCAAACTACAATTCAGAAAGAAGAGTGAACTGCAAGAATATCATCTCCTATGCTTTAATACAGTTCTGGTTAAGCTCAATATTGGAGGTCTTAAACCTCTTTCACCAACCCAATTCAATCACCTATGATTGACAAAAACCTCTGCATATGATTACAACCTTATTCACACACAAATAAACCTATATCCCAAAAACCCACAATCTACAAAGAGATCTTACATCATATTTATACCAACCCAGGACCTAAACAATAAGATCAGCCACCTAAAGCATACTACAATAAATTCATAACATAAACGTACAATCCAATGTTCAACCAAGTCAGCCTAAGACTGAAACAACATAATCCAATCAATAGATCCAACCGAAAATGTATCGAGATCATCCACCAACACATTACATAAACGAGTCTATAACCTAACCAAATGAGATAGCATTAGGTTTGAACCCAAATCCAACACTGCTGATCAACAAGAACATGAACAATATAACCACCAACATCTTGAAAGCCATCTAGAAGCTGCACCAACACCACTTATCACATGTAACAAAAGATCTTCAACAAAGCTCTGCCGATAGAACCCTTATTAATGACCAAATGACTTACTAGAACAAATGATAGCTCCCGAGTCATCAAATCCCGAACCAACTAATCATGATACACATCTGAATAACATGAATGATATATCCAAACCAATTCCAAAAACTGAAGCATACCAGAGCATACCGAATCAATATCATAATGCAATCTACCAAAACCTATTGGAAACTGGTAAACAACCAAAATAGTCGGTGTTTCCATCAATGACAAAACATCAATGCAACACAAAATCAACTCCTCCAATTTGCCAACAATGACATCAAGGTATAATAAGCTCAAAGGATAATTAGTGAAAGCCCTAGGTCATTCATTGTTGTTATAGATCATTGAGGGTCAATACAATCAATGAAGGCAGTCATAAGTCATCAAATACGAACAATCTTCTTCTTTCATATTCAAAATGAGTGATGTGCAACTACAGTCACAAGGACAAGAGGAACAATGAATATCATCATGCACATAACCTTCATAGAAGAAAAAATATTCATTATGTTGATAAATATCATGCCAAAAATACCCCTATCTCATTGCAAATATAGAAAATATCAAAACTACAACCAAAGTCTGAAGATTCATGCCAAACCCTAGCTTGAGTTCTAGAGTCACGCAAGAAAGAAATACATAATAGAAGTTCCATTCACCAATTTCTTTTATTATGGAGAACATATATAGAAACCCTAAGATGCATGCATTTGAAAGAAACAAAGCTCATGTGATCTTTTCTTTCAAAGATATATCAACAAGGGCAGGAGGCTACATACCAGGTTTTAATTCGAGATCATTCAAGATAGTACAACTAAAGTCCATGTCAAAAACTTGTTCGAGCTCATGCATGGAAACCACAGGCAAAATTTCTCCCACAAAATTATGCAAAGTGGAAAATGCGCTAAAAATAGGGTTTCAAGGACTTAAACTTTGCATGGCCTAACTCTTGTCGAGTGGGCTTTTATTTTTATTTATTTTTATTTTTTATAAAACAAATTGTGCATGTAATGTTATAGCCATGGGAGGCTTAAAAACCCCTAAAGTCTTTTAAAGACTTTATTTCATGTTTATATTTATTATTATTATTATTATTATTATATTAATAATTGTAGCATATAAAGAAATAAAAATACACCATTATTGATATAATAATAAATTATTTCTTATTTTATTTATATAAATAGAAGGATAATAAAAAAGCAATATAAACATTATTTCAATATTTATTTAAATACTTCTATTTATATAAATAAAATAATTAATATGGTAATTGCACAAAAGAGATTGTTTCTCCACTTTTCTATTTTTAGCATACATGCACAATCAGCAAAATTGTAAAATAAATATTAAGGTAGATGAGTTATAAATCTCCTTAATATTAATTACATAAGTGCATCTGGAGGAAAATATCAGGCATCTATATAATAAATATTAAAAGGAAGTCTTTTGGCTAACCTTAATATTTATTCTAAAATATTCCTACCATGCACGCATGCTGAAAATAGAGAGCTTCAGTGGACAACAGTTTCAGAGGGAGTTTGAGATAGATTTTCAGCAATTAGATGGTAGATTGGAGAGTCTTCAGATTGTGTATGCATGGATAAGTAGTTTGAGACCTTTTGATACCTTTATATGCAATTTTAGATCCTTTTTTTTGGGATTTTTCCTTGTGCTCAAATTTTGGACTTCAATTCTTGGGTTTGGAGTGCAGTTCTTTCTTTTAGGGTTGCATGTGTTAGGAACCGAAAGGCAACTGAGAGCGGGTGGGGGGTGAATCAGTTGTCAATGAATTTAATCCCAATTATAACTTAATCAAACTTGATAATTAATACTAGTAAACCAAATTTAATGTCAGTTAATAGATTAACAATTAATATCAATACCGGTGAAATTTAATGTTAGGTCCCGGAGACAACTAAGAGGGGGGGGTGAATCAGTTGTCAAATAAATTTAAACCAAAAAAAACTTAACCAAACTTAATGCTTAATACTGGTAAACCAAACTCAATGACGGTAGACAGTTTATTAGTTAATTGCAGTACTAGTAAATATTAATGCATGAAACATAAAGACAATATCATCCACAACACATAACACCAATATTTGTACGTGGAAACCCTGTAAAGGGAAAAACCACAGTGGGAAACCTTACCCACAATAAGATGATACTACTATAGATAGTATGTGTATACAATAGGGGGTCTGCACATGCATAAAGGCCAAGCGCCTAGAGCTCACTGCTCAAACATAAATGAGAGTCACACTGACTACAATTGGATGGTTAAATCCAATAATGATGTACTGCTCAAAATAGCATCTTCATATGCTGTATTAAGTACCGGTGTAGTTCTGATATGTCTTCACAAAACCTTCCTCTACCTTTAAATGATGTCTGCATGTATATCTTTGCTTATTCTCACATATACCTTGTTACAATCCTTTTTTTCAGTCGCATATCAATCTTACAAATAAGATCTTACATATATACCAAAGCCTAGGACCAAAATGTATAGGTCGGCTTTACAAAAGATATTACAATAAAAAAATTTATAATTAAAATAATAACCGATGCAATATCTGATTCAACATGTTGGCTTAATGCATTTATAACAATAATAAATCATCTCCATAGCATGTCGTCCTGATTTGGAATAGATAAGCCTACCGGTGCTTATCCTGGACCTATTTGCTAGTAACAACAAATATGCAAACATGAATATACCAATGAACAAATCTTCAAGACAAAGTGTCCAAATGATGTCTTCGAGATAACCAAGTATTTTCCATGTCATTCCAAGTGCTGGTGAACAATATATCCTCCCGGTGAACAAGATACCAGTGACTATGTACAAGTCACTTGCTTGTTGGTGAACATTGCCAATTCTCCAAGTGCCAGAGTTGATAAATATTGACATCAATGACAAAACCATATCAACATATCCAAAATACCAACATTTAATGCAAGAAACGGAAAGAGAAACAACATCCACAACACATAACACAAATATTTTGACGTGGTAACCCTGTAAAGAGAAAACCACGGTGGAAAACCTTACCCACAATCAGATGATACTACTATAGATAGTATGTGTATACAAATGGGGTCTGCACATACAAAAAGGCCAACCACCTAGGCACACTTCTCAAATGGGAGTCGCAATGACTACAGTAGGATGGTTAAATCCTAGAATAATGTATTTCTCAAAATAGCATCTCCAATGCTAGATTCAGTACCGGTTAATCTTTGATAATCACCTTCAAACCTTCCTTGAACCTTCTCTATGGTCTGCTCATATGATCTTCAATATTCACACATACCATGTTACAATACCATACCATAACCTTACATACCGTATCTCATATCCTATCTCACAAATGAGATCTTACCTATATACAAAACCTAAGACCAAATGTGTAGGTCGGTTCACTAAGAATACTAAAATAAAATAAATTATAGATAAGTTTTGATGTGATACAACATCTCGGCTTAATACATTTACAACAATATCCAATCAATAAATCATCTCTATAACATGTTGTGCTGATCTGGAATAGATAACTCATACTGGTCCATAACCTAGACCAATCTGCCAATAACAACAAATATGTCAAACCAATTAGACCAATAACTGAAACACCAAAACCAAATATCCAAACCATGTCTTCGACATAATCAAGTGATTTCCAAATGATAAAAAGTCATAATCAGTGTCGGTGAACCATATAACCTGCCGGTGAACAATATACCGGTGACTGTGCATAAGTCACTGAACTTGCTAGTGAACACAATGTGTCAGTTCAATAGTAAACCAATATAACCATAGTGCAAAACCAACAATGTAGATATCTAGAAGGATAAGTGTTGACATAAAATACAAAACTAATGCAACACATCCATAATACCAACAATGTCCCCCTTTGGCATTGATGGAAACACTAGATGGAAAAACATCTAATTGCCAAAACAGAATGCCAAAAACCAAAAACCAACAATCTCCAGAATAGATCAATACTAGAAATCAAAACCAAAATACAAAGAGTAAATAACTCTCCCCTAATGAATAATGTCTCCTAAATACAAAGTTTTTCCATAGATATCTCTCCCCCTTTGACATCAAATGCCAAAGCAATTAAAAATACTAGAACATACAACCAACTACTCCCCCTGAGAAGTAGCTCTCCTCCATCAAAGTCAGGAAAAAGATTTCTTTGTTAGTTTCTGTCGGTTTGATGCCAATCTTCAACTATCTAAGTCTCTACCGGTGAGGGTATTACCCCAATTTTCTCTCTAAGATATGCAAAAGTTCCCTTAGGCAAAGGCTTAGTAAAGATATCTGCAATTTGCTCTTTAGTATTCACATAAACCAATCTTACTTCTTTTGCTTCAATATTCTCTTTTAGAAAGTTATATTTGATAGAAACATGCTTAGTCTTAGAGTGAAATACTAGATTCTTTGATATATCAATTGCTGCTGAATTATCACAATAAATGATTATAGGTTCTTTGCATTTTACCTTTATGTCCTTCAACATTTGCTTAATCCATAATACCTAAGCACAATTAGTTTCTATTGCAACATATTTTGATTCTATTGTTGATAATGATGTACAACTCTGCTTCTTGCTTATCCATGAAATCAATCTACTACCAAGAAAGAATGCACCACCAGTGGTACTCTTTCTATCATCTACATCTCCTACCCAATTTGCATCAATGTATGCACATAGATCAAAAATTTTCGTCTTTAGGATACCATAAACCAAGATTTGTTGTGTCTTGTAGATACCGGAAAATCATTTTTACTACTGATTTGTGATTTTATTTAGGATTACTCTGAAATCTTGAAACAATACATATTGCATTCATTATATCAGGTCTTGTTTGTGTCAAATATAGTAAACCTCCAATCATAGATTTGTATCTTGTCAGATTAACAGGAGCTGAATCATCCTTCAATGCCAATTTATTAGTTGTAGTCATAGGAGTACTTACCAGTTTAGAGTTTTCCATACAAAATTTCTTTAGTAGTTCCTTCAAGTATTTTGTTTGACATATGAATATACCTTTATCAGTTTGTGAAATCTGCAACCCTAAAAAAGAATTTTATCTCCCCAATCATAGACATTTCAAATTCTTCCTGCATCTTGTTAGCAAAGTCCTTATACAATCCATCTTCTCCTCCAAAAATGATATCATCAACAAAAACTTAATAACCAAGATGTCATCATTAGTCACTTTGAAATAGAAGTTGTTGTCTGCATTACCTTTAGTGTAACCAAGCTTCAAAATATATTTGTCCAATCTAGCATACCAAGCTCTAGGAGCTTGCTTCAATCCATGCAAAGCTTTCCTTAATCTACAAACCATATATTTAACCTTTGTCAATGAAAATCCATCAGGTTGTTCAATATAAACTTCCTCTTCAAGATCACAATTCAGAAATGCACATTTTACATCCATCTAATATTCTTTATAGTTCTTGTAGATGTATCAAAATGACTATATTCCTAAATGAATATTTTATATTCATTTCTCTATTTAATTAAATTACCCACATCCCTCTATTTAATTAAGTAAATTACTCAATTTATTTAATTAAATTCAATTAACCCCCTTTTAGGTCATTTAATTGAATAAATCATTTTATTTGATTAAATCTATTCTTCTAAACCTTTTAATTAAATTTACATTTAATTAAATAGGGAATCCCAACCAAATTGAATTAAATTAACTTTATTTCAATTAAATCCTATTATTTCTCCACCCACTTGCAAAATCCTACATCTCCCACTTGCCTCCTAAACCCTATTCCTAACCCCTTCTGGACTCTTCTAATCACTTCTAAATTAACCTAACCCATCTCCTAAATATTGTCACATCCCTAAGCAAGGGGAATTCACTTCTCAAACCCTTAAAGTCTTTGATAACCATTAAAGGCTTCAAGTCTCCAACAACTTTCTCTTCCAAACCATTTATGGTTAACTCAACCCTCTAGCATGATTAGAGACTTTCTCTAAACTCAACCTCCATGTAACCCAAGGGTCTCATCAAGCATTTATTGCTTTGACCATGGTTAATCCTTAATCCTTTGCACAAGAGTTTATCCTTTGGATAAAACCTTTATCCATTGGATAACCCTAACCTAACCTTAACCTAACCTTAACCCTTACCCCCTAAGGTAACCATGAGGTCTTCTCAAGCATTTAATGCTTCCTACCTCTCTTCTCAACCCAACCTTATGTTGACATTTGTCACCATTTCATTGGTGCAAATTTCAAACATGGATTCCCAACTTTCAAACTCAGCCCTTGATTACCTCTTTCAATCCTGGCCATCCATTGCCCTATTTTTGCTATAAATAGAGCTCTCTATCCTCCATTTTAATGATCCAAGTCTTTAGCATCATACTTATACTAAAATCCATCCAAGCTTTAATATATCATTTGTGCTCATCATTTAGCCTCTCTTTTCAATAGGAATTAATCTAAATATGCATGTTTAGAGTATTTTCCTTATCATTTAGCTTAATCATAGACTAGTATATCATGCTAGGATAGTCTTGCTACTAATCTTGTCATCTTATAATCTAGTTTATTGTATTTATAGGATCATGCATAGCTTAGGATGCATTTCATCTTAAAATCAACCAAAGCATCCCTTGTTCTTGCATTTGTCATCCCTAAACCACTTTGCTCAGTGATTTGAGAGCAAAGACATTGGTTTGAGGGACCTTGTGAGATAGAGAACCATGGAACCAACCTTGGGAAGTTGAGTCATTCTTCATGACTCCATAACTTGTACCAAGAAGTCATGTGGGTGTGTGAGCAAGGCTCCTTAGGCTTTATTTTTTGCATTTTAAGTTCTATTGACCCACTTTTCCCGCATACATTTCTGGCGCCCACCGTGGGGCCCGACCCCATATATCAAATCAGATTTTGAATTTAACTCCTTTTGCAGGTACGCAGAAAGTAAGAATCAACATGTGGGAAGCATTCCCTAGCGCATCTGGTTAACAACCTAGTGCATCCTGCTTACTGTTCAACGCATTGGGTCCATCTTGTAGCTAGTCAGGTCTTTACTATAGCGCATCATCCCACTAATATTTTCCTGTAGGTCTCGGCGTGGGAGAAAAATAGAGTAATGCATCCAAAAATTAGCTTAGCGCATTTGGAAAATAGCATAGCACATCAAATCTATTAGATAATGCATCACAGTCATCCTGTAGTGCGTACAGTCTGTCCTATAGTGCATCACAGACAGAAAACAAAAAGAAAATTGTAAACAAAATTAAAAGGATTAGACTTGTAGAAGTCCACCAAAACCCATATTTTCCCAACTATTTGATTGAAATTTTGCAGGACTCTGACATTTTCTTGCAGGTGGAGCTGGATTTTATTTGTAGAATTAAAAATAGTTTTAGATTTTGCTAGCTTAGTTAAAGTTAGTTAAAATTTAAAGTTATTTTAATTCTTATTGGATGAAATTGGACTCACCTTACTTTGGGTTGTAAAATAAACCATAACAACAATTTTCTTGCTTTTCTAGAAGGAAATTTCTAAATTTGGGCTTTAAAAAGAACAAAACAAATTCTGATTTTCGCAAAGGGCTTAAAAGGAACTTCACCATCCTTTGGTGCATAAAAGGATTCATTTTAATTTGGGCAAATTAAAGAATCACACTAAGTCACAAAAGTCAGTTACAATCAAAGAGGGAAGTTCTTCCCCTTTTGATCGCTTTATTTTGTTGACCACACATCGCTTTTGTTTTGTTGATCAAGATCAAAATTTTGCTTTGTTGACCTTTTCTTCTCAATAAACTAGAAAATCATTGCTTTGAAGGAAATAAAAAGAACACCATGTTTTCGTGGAGCATCATCTCCATATAGATCTTAGAAAATCACTGACTTGAAAGGTAAAAAGAACCTTATTTGCCTTGTCTTGAAAGTAGAAGGCATATGCTCTCCCCTTAACTGGGTGATCAAAAGGCTAGACTACTCTTACGCTTTCAGTCATTTAAAGCATTTACATCCTTTAGCAAGCCTACCTTCTCGAGGGGTTGAAAAATTCTTAAAGTCATTTGTGGCCAGTGTGAAGGGAACGACCTAAGTAGGAAACAACTTTGACGCCAAGTATTCCAACCCACTATAATCAAAAGTGGAAAGTGACGATAGTCCTTTTCAATGGTTACACGCAGCGATTAGCCTTCCCCCAGTATCCTTGAGATACGTAAAGCCTTTGTTCTAAAGGTTGGGAAGCCTCCTGAGGGATTTTATCACTGATGGCCAAACAGGAAGCCTGATTACGAACCTTAGAAATAGAAACCTTGAGCTGAGTCAGTAACTAGACATTTGTAATATCATAGTGCAAGGGTAGGGAAGAATCTGCCCCCAAGATTACTCACCATATATCTCCCAAGATAACTACTCAATTGTGAAGCATTTCACTTTGAGTTAATTTTTGGCAAAAGGCAAAAAAAGGGGCACCCTCTAGGAGGTGACACGGCTGTTTGAGCTAACAGAGTATCGAGACTAGTGGGCTATGATATTACTTATGACCTTTGAATAAAGAGTCTTCTTGAAGTGTATTATTTGTATCCAAACCTATTAAAATATTGGGGATTTGAACACATCCTCACAGAACATACACTTATTGTTAGATTAAGAAAGATGGTTGCTTCTTTGGTGCCATGCTTTCATTTGTTACTTCAGAAAATCATCTGTCAACACTGAAAAATTCAAAACAAAGATCCAAAAATCATAGAAAACAACCAAATCAATACATCAGGGCAGTCTAGCGTGTAAAAACAACCTCTTAGCAGATGTGAACTATCTTTTAGCGCATTGAAACTGAAAATTAGCGCGTCAAGTCTTAACAGTAGAGCTTTACCAAGAATCCAAAACCACAGTCATAACTTAGCACGTCTGGAAAATAATCTAGCGTGTGGAAGCATCAGCTTAGTGCGTAGGAGTCAAAAACTAGCACATAAATTTTATCAGTCAGCACTTTGCAAGCCCATACTAGCGCATAGCATTTCGAGCAAAACAGAAAACACAAGAAAATAGTCTAAACCAGTTAGCATGTAGCCAGGGGCAGCCTGGAGCGTGTGGTCTTTTCCTTAGCACATTGAAAACTTTCTATAGTGCATCCTATCTTTGCTTTAGCGTGTGATCAAAATTAGAAAAACAAGGGGTAGAACAAAGAGAAGTTTAAAAAATTTTGAAAACATTTTTGAAAGCCTCCTTTCATCAACTTCATTTTCGTCGAAACAGAGTATCAGAAACAGAATATTAAAAGCTATTTCCAAGGCAAATTTCTAGTCAAACAAAAGTTGTCTAGAATCCAAAACTGGTCACATGATAAGAATATCTATCCTATCAAAATTAGGAAACATCATCGAAAGTGATGAATAGGTCCTTTATCATCTTGTAAATTTTATCCCAAACACACTTGTTTAAAACCTCAAGTTGTCAAATCAAGTTTCCATATCAGGAAAACTTTTTCCATATCATTTGAGACACTTTGTCGTGAGGGGGCATCTAAACCTTCACTTTGATAAAGTAAGACTTGAGTCTTCAAAACAAGATCAACTGAATCCAAAACAACTCAAAGGAAACCATTAATCACTTATGCATGACTAATCCCCATATTCTGAGAAGAAAGAATATTTATTGTAACACTCAGTTGAAGAAACAACAACCAAGTTTTTCCAAATTTGTCAAAAGAAATAAATTTTTATACATCAATCGTCAACTCTTCAAATCTCATTGAACATTCCTTCATCACGCCAAACTTTATATCCAGAACAAATCCAACGAATTTGACAAGGAGCCTTTGAAGACTAGGGCATATTGTCAAAAATCCGCATTCAGTCAAATCATAAATTGTGGAGGAAAGATCAATCCGACATTCTTTCCCGACGAGTGCATCACTTACAACATACCCCAATTTGAACCACCAACCCCCAAGAAACATATCGAAGAGGATTTTGTCCTCTTTATCACAAAAAGCTTCTACTAAAATGCCAGTTACTCGCTCTCAACAAAACAAACAAAGCGAGGCACAAGCAGAATCCAGTATGAATCGGAGGTTATCAAATCCTTTTGAAGGTCCACACCTACAGGATACTGAAATTTATGAGGAACTTCTTCAGGAATGCTAAGAAAGTGCTTCGTTCCAAAAAAATTTCCCTCAGCAAAACAATGCGCCTTTGGTTTCTCTTACTCAACAAATGCAAATGTTACAAAGACAAATGCGAGATATGCAACAAGGGACCACAGTATGGTACTCATTAAATGAAATTTGTCCTTATCCTTTTGACAGAAGATTGCACATGATCCCCTTTCCTCCAAACTCAAACGTCCCAAAATTTGACAAATACAATGGAAAAAGTGATCCTCGTGATCATGTTCGAGAATTCTGCACCATGAGTCTTGAATTTGCTCATGATGACACCTATCTAATGAGGTTATTCCCATGAAGTTTGAGAGGACAAACAATGGAATGGTTATCCAAAATCACACCTCCTATCAGATCATTTGATGAAATAGTCAACAAATTCATCACTCAATATTCCTACAACATTCAACATGCTATAACCATGCTAGACGTCTGTAACACCATAAATAAATATAATGAAACATTCATGGTATTCCTTCAACGTTGGCGACGTATGGTTTCAAGATATCCTCAAGATATTCCTGAAAAAAGAGAAAATGGAAATTTTCATCGACAACTTGAATGGTGAGATGAGTTACAGGCTCAAACTCCAATGCATACTGTCTTTCGCTAAACTGATTGAAAATGACATTCAAGTAGAAGAAGCATGTGTCAAGAAAGGAACGCTCAAATTATTCAAAGAAGGAATAGGTTCATCAAACTACAATAACAAAAATAACAACAACTTAGACAAATCTAGATTCTGGACTTGAAACAAAAACAATGGAAACGAAGGAGGCAATGAATCACATGATCCAAAATCTAAACAGCTAGTGCTCGCATTATCAGGAAATCCTCAAGCTACAAAGAACCCCAAAGGTGCTAACCTAGATGCTAACACATACACACCGAATACTAATCAAGGTCAACCCAACACAAACAACACCAACAATACTCAAAACAATACCACGAATCGAGGACCTAATGACAATTCAAAAGGTGGCACCAACAATTTCCAAAAATGTGTCTACACACCACTAGGACAATCACTAGAGTTAGCTTTCAGAGAACTCTTGGCAAACAAAATTATCTCTTTACCAGCAATCAGCAACTATGAACCACAAATCAAACCACCTTGGTGGAATGACTCGCACTTTTGTGATTTTTATCACAACAAAGGTCATCAAACAAATGATTGCATGAGGCTGAAAAACATTGTTCAAGACATGATTGATAGAGGTGATTTGACAGTGGATGGTCTCAAGACAAACGGTGACCATGGAGCCTTTAAAAATACTCTTCCAAACTACAACAAAGATGGAGCTTCAACCTTGAATGATACACGTGGAGCTTGTATCAATCACATCTACAGTAACACTATCAATCACATATCAGCTGAAGACAATCAGGTCAATGTCATCACAATCTAAGATCAATGTGATCATGAATCTGTCAACGTAACAACAAGGGCTCAAAAATATGTCTTGAAAGGACATACGTCAACAACCAGCGCTATACCCAAACTTCAATATGATCTAGTCAACCAACTATGCAAAACACCTGCTCAAATATCTATACTAGAATTGCTGAAACTTTCACCAAAACACAAAGACATATTGGAGCAAGCATTATTGGAAACAAATGTACCTAAAGATCTAGATGCTGACAAATTCCAAGCCATGGTCACTCATATGACAAGGCCTCATAATCTCACTTTTTTAGAGCATGATAATATTTCACTAAGTCATCCACATAACACTCCTCTCCATATTGAAGTCACCATCTATAAACACTGAGTAAAACGAGTATTGATAGATGGAGGAGCTGGGCTTAATATATGTACCTTAAAACTTATCCGTGCATTAGGCTTCTCAGAGGAGTCTATTGATCCCCGCAAAAAGATTACCATAAAGGCATATGATGATGAAGAAAGATCCTCTAAAGGAACAGTGGTGTTGCCAATTCAAGTTGGACCAATACAAAAGGATACTATGTGCCAGGTCTTAGATATAGACCTCACCTACAATATCTTATTGGGTCGACCCTGGATACATGAAATGCAAGCAGTACCTTCTACATATCACTAGTGTGTCAAATTTCAATATAATGGGTAGGAGGTTTCTATATCCTGCTGATCACAATCCATTTCAACATTGTAATACAATGGGGGTAGCCCAGGATAGTTTGGTCCCGCATAATAGAGAGAAACAAAATCCCGTAGCCTCTGATCTTCAACAAGCAAAGTCTAAATCAATACCTGGAGATTTTAAGCAAAAAATGAAAATCAAAGAACAGGGCATGGGGGAATACTCTTTGGAACCCATGTGTTTGACCACCTTACCCACATCACCTAGATCTCATGGATTACCTACAACATCAACACATCAAGCAACTCAGTCATCACCAAGTTCGATGGCATGTTCATTCAACTCGACACTTTAGCACATGAATCCGGGGAATAAGATATCCTTAGTTGGCTATACAAAGAGGAGGAAGAAGACAAAGCCGCTACTATGGAAATAGCTCTACCCACACACCTATATGGAAAAGGCTACTTAATCATGCAGCAAATGGGATACAATGGAAAAGGACCTATTGGTAATCGTTAGGAAGGTGTCACAGAACCATTGGATTCTCCTTCACAATTTAGTAAAGACAAAAAAGGATTGGGTTTTAAATTCACTCTACTACCAAAAATAATACCACGCAAATATCAGAAACCTTGGTGGAAAGCAAAGAAGCAATACAAAGAAGAATCCTGGCAAGAAGCACTATTTGAGTTAGCAGAGACAATCCGTAAGGAACTTGAACATCAAGAAAAGAAGCAGCATCAGGAGAAGCCCATCATTCACAAAAAGGCAACCTCTACGACAGTAGCTCATATTCACAAACAAATATCCAACAAAGCAGAATCACCTCAAGGCAACATCATTCCTCCCTGGGAAGAAATAGTCTACGAACAAATACAAAGAATAGAAGCAGGATCTGACACAGAATCAAAAAAAGCCAGCAAAATAGTATCAATTATCAAAGATCTATTTTCGCCATACAACATACCTATTTACAACACTGAAAAGATTTGGGATGATAACTCTGAGACTGATTCCAATGAATATGAATGGGGTAGCTACTCAAATGCTACTGAAGATACCGCTGAAAATACTAGTTCCATATCCCTTTCTCAAGAAGAGCATAACACAGAAATTAGACTACCTAAATTTGGACAACAGAATATCTATGACGCTAAGGAAAGCGAGCAGAAACATTATGAACAAGTCTATATGAAGGATGATACCATCGAAGACCTCAATGAAATCCTAAAATTCTTTAACACCTGAACCAATCATAATGAAACCTCTATCCTGACACTTACCGCAACAGAACTTGATCCACCAAATGATCCCTTACCACTTGTCTTTCCTGAACTCATCGATTGGGATGAACCCAAAATAAATGATATACCAATTTTTCCAAATGATGAATCCATTATTCACTACCTATCTACCATTAATCCAAAAACAGGCTCTACTAGTGAACAAAGTAATGATGTCTACAACCAAGGGAGTACCAAGTCTCATAGTCACAAAAATAAACCAAATAAAGGATCTGATGCTGAAAACCAGTCAATGGCAGCTCTAGATCACAAAAAAGTAAAAATAAAGGACGCATCTGAGGGTGAAAATATTTTTAAGGCACCTAAAGATGGGAGACTTGACACTCTCCTAAACATTTTCATGAGCGATCACCCATATTGATTGAGCCCACTCAATCAATCAACATTGGTACTACAGAAGAAGCCAAAAATATACACCTTGCAGAATCTTTGACAGAAGTAGAAAGATCAGAATTTGCCAAATTCTTTAAAGAAAAGCAAATCAACTTTGCTTGGACATATGTAGATATGCTTGCTATCGATCCACAATTGATCATGCATCACTTATCTATGGCTCCAAGAGCTAAGCCAATTAAGCAAAAACTGAGAAAAATGAATCCCCATGTGGCACTCATGGTCAAGGAAGAACTAAAGAAACTATTGGATGTCGGATTCATCCAACCCATTGACTATGCAGAATGGATTTCCAACATCGTACCAGTTTCAAAACCAGATGGCAGTATCAGAATATGCACAGATTTTAGAGATGTCAACAACGCCTGTCCAAATGATGACTTTCCTTTGCCAAGTATTGACATTATTGTAGACCTCACAGCAGGCCATGCAATGCTATCACTAATGGACGGTTTCTCAGGCTATAACCAAATCAAGATTGCTCTAGAGGATCAAGATAAGACAACATTCACTTGTCCTTGGAGAATGCATTGATGGAATGTCATGCCTTTTGGCTTAAAGAATGTAGGGGCAACTTATCAACGAGCAATGACAACAATATTCCATGACATGATGCATACCTTCATGGAAGATTATGTGGATGAATTACTAGCTAAATCCTTCACCAGAGAAGAACACCTAAGCATCTTGACAAATATTTTTGATTGATTGGAGAAATTCCAAGTTAGGCTCAACCCTAAGAAGTGTGTCTTCGGGGTTACATCAGGCAAGTTACTAGGCTACATAGTCTCAGAAAAGGGAATCAAAGTGGATCCAAAAAAGGTACAAGCCATTATGGAGATGCCACCACCAAAGAACATCAGTCAACTCAGGTCACTACAAGGACGACTCCAATCAATCCGGTGATTCATCACCCAGCTAGCAAATAAAATCCTACCATTCAATCATCTGCTACATAAAAATGTACCGTTCAGATGGGAAGCCAAGTGTGCAGAATCTTTCTATCAAATCAAGAAGTATCTAATGAAACCACCAATTCTAGTACCATTGATAGTAGGGAAGCCACTTATTCTCTATATTTCCATGACAGACATTTCACTAGGGGCACTATTGGCACAAGAAGATCAACAAAGAAAGGAACAAGCAATATACTACATCAGCAGGACATTGAACAACTATGAGCTCAATTACACATTTATTGAGAAAGCCTGTTTGGCTGTAGTCTTCGCCTCCCAAAATTTTTGACATTACATGCTAGCTCACACAATCAAGCTAGTTGGAAAAATTGATCCTCTTAAATATTTACTCAGCAAGGCAGCTCTTACTGGCTGATTGGCTAAATGGGTCATGATTCTTAGTGAATGTGACATCCACTATACAGAGTGAAGAGCTATCAAGGGACAAGCAATTGTAGATCAACTAGCAGAAGCACCACTACCAGGAAAATAGATATGGAGATTGAATTTCCAGATAGGGACATTCTTGCTATCTCTACCAAATAATGGACCCTATACTTTGATGGATCCTACACACAACATGGTTCAGGTGCTGGGATTCTATTCATCACTCTGAAAGGACACACTATACCAAGATCATATAGGCTTATGTTCCCATGCATAAATAATGTGGCTGAATATGAGGCATTAGTTATAGGCATCAAAATGGCCGTAGAATGGAAAATCACAGAGTTGAAGGTCTATGGAGACTCGCAATTAGTCGTCAATAAAATCAACAATGACTATCAGACAAAGGATGACAAGTTGCTCCCCTATACGCGAATGGTGGATGACTTCAAGCAATACTTTGCACACATCACCTTCGAGAAAATACCGAGATTGAACAACAAAGCAGCCAATGCAATGGCTAATATCGCTTCATTACTACAAATTCCAGAACAATAGAGTCATTATGAGTTTCTGGTAGAGCAACTGTTCTCCCTAGCCTATGACCATTCAGAATCCTAGGTTATCTATGCCTTAACTAGTTCAAACTCTCTATTGTATGTACCGATATATGAGTATCTTAAGAACAATATCCTACCCATTGACTTATCCTGAAACTAAAAATGTAACTTTATTCGACAAGCTGCCCGTTATACCCTTACTGCTGATACTTTGTACCGTCGAGGTCTAGATGGTACTCTTCTTCGTTGCCTTGATCATAATGAATCTGACTTCACTTTACACGAGCTTCATGAAGGTATCTGTGGCACACATTCTAGTGGTACTACTCTTGCTAAAAAGCTTCTAAGGATGGGATGCTAGTGGCCTACAATGGAAAAAGATTCTTACCACTTTGCCAAGAAGTGTCCTAAATACCAAATCCATGGCAATCTGATACATGCACCAGCACAGGAACTGTAGCCATTCACAACATCCTGGCCCTTTTGTTAGTGGGGTTTGGACTTAGTTGGCAAAATACATCCTTCCTCCTCAAATGGACACAAGTTCATTATAAGTGCAACAAAATACTTTACCAAGTGGATTGAAGCAGTCCCCATGACCACGGTGACTAGGAAACAAATTGCTTCTTTTATCCTTAACTATCTGATCTACAGATATGGCATCTCGAGTTCCATCATCACTGATAATGGATGATCTTTCAAAAACCAAGATGTCAAAGAACTATGTGAAAAATTCCAAATCCAACATCGTTTCTCTTCACCTTACTACCCACAGGGGAATGGTCAAGCAAAAGCATCCAACAAGACAATATTGAAAATCCTAAAGAAAACAGTGAATGATGTAGGCAAAGATTGGCATATACAACTTAATCTAGCACTTTGGGAATACAGAACTAGCATTCGCACACCTACCGAAGCTAAACCATACTCATTGGTATATGGATCAGAAGCTATTTTACCATTGGAGGTAGAAATTCCATCTCTCGGAGTCTCTCTAAAAGGCTTAATCCTAGATGAAGAGTATCAAGTTAACCGACTGCAAGAACTTGAACTATTGGATGAAAGATGCCAGCATGCTTATACTCATCTCAAAGCATATCAGCAACGCATGTGCGGAAGCTAAAACCACAAAGTCATTCTCTGGATTTTAAAGTTGGTGACCTAGTACTCAAGGAAAATCCTAGAAATCAGCAAGATCGGGAAAAGAAAGGGAAATTTGAACCTAATTGGTTAGGTCCCTATGCCATCATATCAGTCTACAGATCAAGTGCTTATCAGCTAACAACTTTAGAAGGAGATGTGCTTGACGAACCAACTAACAACATCCATCTAAAGAAATACTACACTTGAAGTAGTCTAATGCACGAAAAAAAATCAAAAAATCAGAAAATTGAGAAAAAGCAAATAAAAAGGTACAATAAAAGCAACTGGTGAAAACCTAGTAACAGGCGCTATTGTGAAAGAAAAACTCCTCTATCTATATCCATATCCTTATCTCTGCAATAAAGCACTATCGGCCATTGCTCGATATTTTATCACAAATATCCATTCAGGACATACTTAGCATCATCACTATCTAGATTTATCCATCTAGCCTTTCACCACATCTCACCATGGCTTGGTAATCACTATACATACCCACATCGAGAGGTACACTTAGCTAGGGGCAATAACCGTCTAAAACTTGTAGCATGTTCAAACCATCAAAACTACTTGCAAAACTCAGAACATCATATCTAACAAACAAAGGCTCACACAAAGAAAAACATTGATCTATCACACAAGGAATCACAAAAGAAATAGGATGGATGATTTTCCAAAGTATCACATGTTGCATTTTGCATAAAGTTTTGACTATTCTTGCATTTAAACTTTTTGAATTATTAGGATTCTCTATATTTTATCCACAATTCTTCAAAGCTAGAGAAGCATCGGGAAACTCCAATATTTTATTAGTTTTCTATCTGTGATGCGATCATTTTAACTATGTAGATACTTGTCTTGCGACGTGATTCAACACATCACTGAAGACATGATTCCACTTTACGCATACAAATGGTTTAATCTTGTCTGTTTATACGCAATCCGCACTCAGGTTGTCTTGGTTCAATTATACCTTGATGCTTGTGCTATCTTGCAAAATCAAACATCATGTAAATTTTTCTCAGGACATCATGGTTCAAATATACCATTATGCTTGTATAAATTTTCAACATATCCCAAGATCAATCAATGCTCAATGATGATATATCTATCAAAATCAAACAGCATGTGGCTATATCGGATGACAAATGTAGAATGAGGATGCTCCAAAAACAATTAGTTGCATATCATTTTACAAATTAGTCTCATTTTCAAGATACATCTCACATCATTATCATATCATACATCTCATCTCATAACATCATGCATTCACATCACATCCATCTATCTAAGCATTGCATCATCATAGAATAAGAACAAGCATATAAAAAGCATAAATCCATCACACATCACATGATCAAAGAAAATGGAGTCGTATATATATATATATCAACAAATGATCAATGAACAATATCTGTCATGTATATGCCCAATACAACAAAAATAATGATAAAAAATACAATAGAGACAATGTCTCTCAAGAGTGACTATCTCCTGAGGGAGATGGTCTCGATGCAAATGTCCCCACCCCTGGATCTCCAGGAGGATCCTGTCTATGCGGCCCCGTCATGCCTCTGCTCTCTGACCGCGAACCAGTCTCTCGAGATTGACTCGATCACAACTGCGTAAAGCTTTGTACTCGGCACTCCCTAGGCACCGCACCCTCGTAATGGCACCGGTAGTACTCTGCCTCCTTGACTCTCAAAGCCAGCTCTCTCAAGGTGTCTCTCATCAGACCACCTGCTACCACTCTCTACAAGCTCATTGCGAGCTCCTCTGCTCGACCCCGCCACTCTATCTTGGTATCACGATTGGTGGTCAGCTGTGTAATCTGATGTTGCTGCACCAATAACTGTGCCTACAGCTGCTACACTGTCACCTATAGGGTCCTAATCTGAGCATCCTCTCGATGCGTTGGAACTCAAACCTGAAGGGGTACCTAGGAAGATGCACTCCACATCCTTCCCACTGTCCTCAGTGCTGGTGGAGGTAGCACATCAGTCCTCCTCTGAGCTGGTCATCTCAGCTCATCAATCCATCCCACCACTGCTATCACCTCTACCACTCTCCCCTCACCCCCTGCTCCAATCGCCAGTCCTCCTCTCCCTCTATCCATCATAGCTCGTCGAACTACTCTCTCCACCCCTCTCTCACCACCATCTCTACCCCTATCTCCTCTCTTCCCCTGGTATCCTCTCCCTCGTTGTCCTCCACCTCCTCCATCATCTCCCTCATTCCCATATCCACCTCCCTCATCGTCATCATCATCGAAAGCGAGCAAAATCTCTATTGGATCTAATATCCTCGCCATGGCATGAACTACAAACAATCTGGCAAACTCATCCATCATACCAGCATCTAGTATCTCTAGGGCATAGTCCCATATCTAGATCGCTAACTACACAAACTCCTCTACGGCCACTGCATTGTCAATAGTCGGGCCCCAATCCGATATATCCTACCTCTGACATGCATACAAATAGGTCCCCTATGGTATCCCCTACTGCCGACCATACTGCCACAAAACTCTCCTAACCAAGAATCTCTCAATCACAAAAGGGGTTCGCCCTATCAAAAATCGAATCATGAAGACGTATGGCATCTGCAACCCATCCTCAGCCCAAACCTCACAACCTGTATAAGGTCGCCATACGATCGTATCAATATCATCCAATACCCTCCTCCAATGCTCCAACTTTCCCAACTTCCATTGGACAGCTAATCCCCTATATCCATATGCGTATACATGCCCAACGGGCCTATCTCTATCCACCAATGGCCTAGTTGCCCCAACACCATACCTGTAGAAGTGTCACACCAACTAAAAACTACCATAACCTAGGTAGACTACCTCATGCAAGTCCCTGTACAAATGGGCTAGCATAGTCGATCCCCATGCAAACCTGCGGCCTTGTGTAACCATCTCCTCTAGCACCAGTCCCCATCCCATAGATAGTCCCTTTGACCTGCGGTCAAGACATAGAAAACCACCTATAAAACCTGCCAGTACCAATAGAAGAGGTGCATAGTCCAAATCCAGAAACTCCTACCACGGAATCTCATATCCACACATTGTGTCATCGTGAAATATCCGGCGAAGTGCCTCTATCCCACTCTCCTCTGACTGCTCATAAGGTAGAAGTGCACCTACTACAGGTATACGCAAGATTAGGTAACAATCCTCTGGGGTCACTTTCATCTCTCCTGTGGCAAAGTGGAAGGTATTCGTGTCACTGTGCCATCTCTCTGCAAGTGTTGTAAGTAAACCCTGGTTCACAGTTAACCGAGGCATATCTAATAGGGAAGACAGGCCGCATCTATCAATAATGTCTAGATCAGCCTGTGACAAATGTGGTATTAATGCCCATGGTCTCAGAACTGCTCGCGTGACTGAACCACTCCCAATCGCTCCTGTCAAACAGCAAAACAAGTCCAATATCAGCCTCCTCATCAAAACATAGAAATCAAAATCAAAATCACATCAAAAACTTGAAAACTTTGGAAATCTAATCAAGTGCTACATCATATCTATCCATATCAACTTGTAATACAACTCAAGTTTTCAAAAATCATATCAAACTTGTAACACAACTCAAGTTTCCACATCACATCAACTTGTAACACAACTCAAGTTTCCAACCCATATCAACTTGTAACACAGCTCAAGTTCCACAATCATATCAGCTTGTAACACACTTCAAGCTTCACATATATCAACTTGAAAAATCGCAAATCAAACCAAGTTATATCAACACTCATATTGCACAAACTATCAAAACCATGATAGTTGACACAGAAACAAACAAATTGCACTTATCCCGGCAAAACTGACCTTATCCTACAAATTTTCCTCATTCACAAATCATCCTATCTCACAAAACCTATCACATGCGCTAACTAAATTTGGCTACACACTAAACTTCTCCCATGAGCTAACCTATTTTCTCTATGTGCTATCCAATCTACCCCATGCGCTAGATCGACTCTATGCGCTACCTGTTCCTTCTAATGTGCTATCTAATCTACCCTAAGCGCTAAAACCTTTATTATGTGCTAACCTAGCCCATGCCTATGCCACCTATCTAACCCTATGCGCTAGGTCAGACCTACACACTACTTACCCCTACCGATGCGACCCCCTTGTGCACCCAATGCGCTAGGTTTACCCTATGCGCTACCCATTCAACATTCTGCACTACCCTGTGTCCCTAATGCGCTAATCTACGACTATGCGCTAACCTCAAAAATCTATGCGCTACCCTATGTTTTCAGATGCTACCCAAAAGTTAACACCCCATGCACTACGAAAGTTTTCATATGTGCTAACCGACTACCTATATGCGCTAAACCGAGAAAGCCGCATGCTAAAATCCAAAACATGACTAAAAATGACAAAATCAAAAATTAAAAAGGGGTCAAACAGGTTGACTTACCGGTGGTCCATACGCGGAAGGCCTCCAATACCTCCAAACATGCTCGAATCGATGCGTAGAATATGGAATAGGCATTTTATCTTCTCTCCAAAACTCTCTCTCTCCAAAGTCAACAAGCACAAATGAGACAAGCCAATGTACTTTTCCCTCTTTTATAGGGTAAAATGAAATTAGGGCTAGGGGATTGGACATGTAATTTGCTCGTGGTCTTCCTCGTATCCTCACACACATCAATATCGGGAGATGAATCAATTTTAGCATTCAACATAGCCAAAATTTTACAATGCAAACACAATTATCAAATCAAATTTTCCAAATTTTGATTCATCTCCTGAGAGGGCATTATCAAACATCATTTATCAAATCTGGGGCACGACGTAAAAATCTAAAAACAACACTAATCAAAATCAAATTTTAGTGACACATCAATTTCTTTGAATTAACATGTGCACACACGTCACTTCAAAGAGGGGCAAAATGTAGACGTATAAAAATGACTATATTCCTAAATGAATATTTTATGTTTATTTCTCTATTTAATCAAATCTAATTTAATTAAATTACCCACATCCCTCTATTTAATTAAGTAAATTACTCAATTTATTTAATTAAATTCAATTAACCCCCTTTTAGGTCATTCAATTGAATAAATCATTTTATTTGATTAAATCTATTCTTCTAAACCTTTTAATTAAATTTACATTTAATTAAATAGGAAATCCCAACCAAATTGAATTAAATTAACTTTATTTCAATTAAATCCTATTATTTCTCCACCCACTTGCAAAATCCTACATCTCCCACTTGCCTCCTAACCCCTTCTAGACTCTTCTAATCACTTCTAAATTAACCTAACCCATCTCCTAAATATTGTCACATCCCTAAGCAAGGGGAAGTCACTTCTCAAACCCTTAAAGCCTTTGATAATCATTAAAGGCTTCAAGTCTCCAACAATTTTCTCTTCTAAACCATTAATGGTTAACTCAACCCTCTAGCATGATTAGAGACTTTCTCTAAACTCAACCTCCATGTAACCCAAGGGTCTCTTCAACCATTTATTGCTTTGACCATGGTTAATCCTTAATCCTTTGCACAAGAGTTTATCCTTTGGATAAAACCTTTATCCATTGGATAACCCTAACCTAACCTTAACCTAACCTTAACCCTTACCCCCTAAGGTAACCATGAGGTCTTCTCAAGCATTTAATGCTTCCTACCTCTCTTCTCAACCCAACCTTATGTTGACATTTGTCACCATTTCATTGGTGCAAATTTCAAACATGGATTCCCAACTTTCAAACTCAACCCTTGATTACCTCTTTCAATCCTAGCCATCCATTGCCCTATTTTTGTTATAAATAGAGCTCTCCATCCTCCATTTTAATGATCCAAGTCTTTAGCATCATACTTATACTAAAATCCATCCAAGCTTTAATATATCATTTATGCTCATCATTTAGCCTCTCTTTTCAATAAGAATTAATCTAAATATGCATGTTTAGAGTATTTTCCTTATCATTTAGCTTAATCATAGACTAGTATATCATGCTAGGATAGTCTTTGCTAGTAATCTTGTCATCTTATAATCTATTTTATTGCATTTATAGGATCATGCATAGCTTAGGATGCATTTCATCTTAAAATCAACCAAAGCATCCCTCGTTCTTGCATTTGCCATCCCTAAACCACTTTGCTCAGTGATCTAAGAGCAAAGACATTGGTTTGAGGGACCTTATGAGATAGAGAACCATGGAACCAACCTTGGGAAGTTGAGTCATTCTTCATGACTCCATAACTTGCACCAAGAAGTCTTGTGGGTGTGTGAGCAAGGCTCCTTAGGTTTTATTTTTCGCATTTTAAATTCTATTGATCCGCTTTTCCCGCATACAGTTCTTATGAGTTGCAAATGCAAGAGATAATCTAACTGCCTCAATTCTAGCTACCAGTGCAAAGTTTTCATTATAATCAATTCCCTCTTTCTATGCATATCCTTTACACACTAATCTTGCTTTGTTCTTGATTACCTTACCATCTTCATTAAATTTATTTTTGAATACCCATTTAGTTCCAATTACAATTTTGTCTTTAGGCTAGGGAACTAATGTCCATGTATTGTTCTTTTCAATTTATTCTAGTGCATCTTCCATTGCTTTAATCCAATGTTCATCTTGACAAACTTTAATAACAGATGCTGGTTCAATTTGAGAAATTAAGCATACCTCTTCATTTTCCAGTCTTCCTCTTGTCATAACACCTTGATACTTATTCCCAATTATCTAATTTTCTGAGTGATTAAGTCTTACATACCTAGGTTTATTCGCATGTTGTTGTTCTTCAGTCACTATGGAATTCTTTGATGATGTCGGTGTGACTAGATCCACATTCTATACCGGTGCACTCTGTATAGGTTCATTTATGATCATCTCAACTGTCGGTTTAGAATCTACAGACCTTGAATTTCCTCTAAAGTTTTCATCTATCTTCACATTAGCACTATCAATGATTTTATGCAATATGTTATTGAAATATCTATATGCCTTGCTCTTAGATGAATAACCAAGAAATATTCCTTCATCACTTCTAGGATCAAATTTACCAATATACTCATCTCTCCTAATATAGTATTTGCTTCCAAAAATTTTGAAGTATTTAAGAGTAGGAGTATTACCAAACCATAGTTCATAAGGGGTCTTACCGGTTTCACCTTTGATGTGAACTCTGTTGAAAGTGTAAACCGCTATATTCACTACTTCCCTCCAATACACATGAGGTAGATTTGCTTCCAATATCATGCTTCTAGCTGCTTCCAGAATAGTTCTATTCTTCCTTTCCACAATTCCATTTTGCTGAGGTGTCCGAGGTGCTGATAGTTTTCTTTTGATTCCATTCACTTCACAAAATGTATTAAATTCCTTAGATGTAAATTCTCCTCCTTGATCAGATCTCAAACATTTGATTTTCTTACCGGTTTCATTCTCTACCATTGCCTTGTATAGTTTGAATTTTCCAAAAGCTTCTGATTTCTACCTGAGAAAAGTAACCCAACACATTCTAGAATAATCATCAATAATTAGCATAAAGTATCTATCTCCCTGTAGACTTCTTGTTCTTGCCGGACCACACAAGTCAGTATGAATTAAATCAAGAACATTATTGGCAGAAATACTCTTAAAGGTTGTTCTAACTTGCTTTCCCATTTGACATTCCTTACATACAGGATTATGAGGTTTCACAATCTTAGGTAAATCCCCTTACTGCCTTAGTTTAACTGATCTTTACAATGCAATCAAAATTCACATGACAAATTCTCTTATGCCATATCCAACTTCATCAATATGTGCAATCAAGCATGTCTTATCACTGTTGTTTAAATGAAAGATATTACCTTTAGTTTGATTACCGGTTGCAATCTCCAATCCAGTTTTGTTCATGATTTTGCATTTACCATTCTTGAATTGTAACTGAAATCCGTTTCAAAACTAATTGACCAACACTCAAAAGATTATGCTTCAAACCTTCAACATAATAAACATTGTCAGTATTGTACTTACCATCCAAAGATATAGTGCCTTTTCCTTTGATTAAACAAGCTTTATCATCACCAAATCTTACTAGACCTCCACTATATTCCTGAAAATATAAGAATTTACTTGTATCACTAGTCATATGATGTGAACATCCGAAATCTATGATCCATTCATCCTTTTCTTCAATTTTAGCTGTTAGGGCCTGTTCTACCAGTGGAATAGTAGGTGTCGGTTGATCTTCTTTTATTGCAACAAAAGCCCATCCATTGTCTGTCGGTTCTTCATCAAAATCATCAGTAACTCCTTCATCAACATAGTAATAAGATTTGTCTCTGTTCTTCTTAAATCTATATCTCTGATATTCAGGGTTAGGCTTATATGCTCTTTTAGCTTCCTCTCTCAATTTACATGTTTTTCAGGACATCTAGATGCTATATGACCAACTTTATTGCAATTAAAACATTTAAACAGTGCTTTACCTTCATACTTACTTCTAACTGGACCTTTAAACATTTTCCTTGCAAATAGTGCTTCAAGTTCTTCCAGTTCTTCATTTTCCCTTCTAATATCTTCAAGTTCTTTTGCATACAGTGCTTTCCAATGAGATTTGTCAACTGATGATGATGATGCTTTGAAGGCTAAATCTGTCTTAATAGTAGCAACAAGACCAAATTCCTCAAGCTCAAATGTTGAAAGTTTTCCAACCAAGGTATTTCTAGATACTGAAGTATTAGGCATTGTTCTCAACTCATTTATAGTAGTTACTTTCATTTTGTATGTTGGTGGCAAAGCTCTTAAAACTTAGAAACAATTTCATCTTTACTTAAGGATCCTCCACAATATTGTATTCCTAAAATAATTTCATTAACTCTTTCCATAAAAGCAAAAATTATTTCATTTTCTTCCATTTTGAAATTTTCATACCTGACCCGATAACATTCCAATTTTGCAATTTTGATAGTGGTATCTCCTTCATTCAATGTCTCCAATTTATCCCAAATACCTTTAGTAGTAGATCGGTCTAATAATCCCATTATTTGTTGATCTGATAATGCGCTCAAAAGTGCTTCTCTTACTTTGCAATCATTTTCTTGATCTTTACCCAATGTTGGTGGATTAGGTTGATTCAGTGTAGGACCAACATAGCCATTCTTTGTAACTTCCCATATGTCTCTTCGAATGCAATTCAGATGTGTCTCCATTCTGATATTCCATATACCATAGTTAGTTCCATAAAGTTTACATAAAGTTTAGGACTATCCTTCCTGAAAATGTTTGTTGCCATAGGATCTCCTCAAGCTGTTAGGCTTTTGCAAAAAGAGGACTTAGCTCTGATACCAATTGTTAGGAACTAGAAGGCAACTAAGAGGGGGAGGTGAATCACTTGTCAATGAATTTCATCCCAATTATAAATTAATCAAACTTGATACTTAATACCGATAAACCAAACTAAATGTTAGTTAATGAATTAACAGTTAATATCAATACCAGTGAAACTCAATGCATGAAATAGAAAGAGAAACAAAATCCACAACACATAACACAAAGATTTTGACATGGAAACCCTGTAAGGGGAAAAACCATGGTGGGAAACCTTACCCACAATCAGATGATACTACTGCAGATAGTATGTGTATACAAATTGGGTCTGCACATGCAGAAAGGCCAACCGCCTAGAGCACACTGCTCAAATGGGAGTTGCAATAACTAATGTAGGATGGTTAAATCATAAAATAATGTACTACTCAAAATGGCATCTGCAATGCTAGATTCAGTACTAGTTAAGCTCTGATAATCACTTTCAAACCTTCCTTGAACCTTCTCTATGGTCTTCTCATATGATCTTCAATATTCGCACATACCATGTTACAATACCATATGATAACCTTACATACCATATCCCATATCCTATCTCACAAATGAGATCTTACATATATACAAAACCTAAGACCAAATGTGTAGGTTGGCTCACTAAGAATATTACAATAAAATCAATTACAGATAAGTATTGATGTGATACAACATGTCAGATTAATGCATTTACAACAATATCCAATCAATAAATCATCTCCATAATGTGTCGTGCTGACCTGGAATAGATAATGCATACCGGTCCATAACCTAGACCAATCTACATGTAACAACAAATATGTCAACCCGATTAGACCAATAACCAAAACACCAAAACCAAATATCCAAACCATGTCTTTGACATAATCAAGTGATCTCCAAATGATAACAAGTCATCATCAGTGTCGGTGAACCATATAACCTGTCGGTGAACAATATATCAGTGACTGTGCGTAAGTCACTGAACTTGCCGGTGAACACAATGTGTTAGTTCAATAGTAAACCAATATAACCATAGTGCCAAACCAATAATGTAGATCTCTAGAAGGATAAGTGTTGACATCAATGACAAAACTAATGCAACACATCCATAATACCAATATCATGCCCTATTGTTGTATATAGAGGAAATCTTGTTAGCTTTTTTCTCAGTTCTAGATGATCATTCTTATGAACATTCCAAAGAATGGGATCTTCTTGTAGCTCATTTTTTTTTGCAGTTTATGATAGATTTTTGAATAAACCTTTTAGATTTTTTTCCTTCAATTTTAGGATTCATTTTATTTTGTGCATGATTGAGAGTATTTTATTGTGCTATGCTTTATAGCCTTTCAAATTTTGTCTCATACATAAGATCACATGTTATGCTTTGTGTTCAATTAATTCAATCTTGTTGGTTGATAAAGGTCCCTTTCCTATCAAATTGATTAAATTAAAGATCCTTTACATGAAATATTTATGTGTAATGAATTAGCAGTTTCATTGTGCAAATTGGTGGTTTGACAAAGAATCGATGTCATTTTAGAAATCAACTTGGTGCATCACCTCCTAGAAATAGTTTAAATTTTTTAGTTTTTCCAATCATTTCTAATTCTTTTCCATACCCATCATTGGTATTAGGAGGTATTCAAAGGGATCCAACCCATGACCCAAAGATTCATTTCTCATTCTGAGCTCACCCACAACTCGAGATTTGTTTACATGTTGCACAGGATCGCTCAAGTACTGGTATTGATTTTCTTGGTGGAAGTAGGTTCATCCTTCATGAAAACAACCCCAAGTGGCAACACCGATGCACAAGATAAAGGGAATGAATTAGAGAAAAAGGAATCTAAGAGTTTAGAGGCAAAGGTTGCTAAGGTAGACAAAGGCAAAGGAGTTGTTGATCCAACAATTGACACTCCTGCAGTCTTAAGGACCTCACCTAAAATCTCCATTAATCTAGATGGTCCTCTTAACCTCAAGGACAAATGTCTCCTGCTGAGAAGCTGATGCTTACAATAATTGTTCAAGCTCAAGCCAGTCAGGATTTGGTAAAGTCTGAGTCAAGACAAAAAGCTCATTTTGATTTCGGTCAATGTTTTGTAGAAGGTGGATCCAAATGTTAGGTCCTGGAGACAACTGAGAGGGGGGGGGGGGGTGAATCAGTTGTCTAATAAATTCAAATCAAAAACCATTTAACTAACTTAATGCTTAATACCGGTAAACCAGTTAAGTATGTCGGTAGACACTGTTAACAGTAAATTGCTATACCGGTAAAGATTAATGCATGAAACATAAACATAAAGTCATCCACAACACATAACACCAATATTTGTATGTGGAAACCCTGTAAGGGGAAAAACCATGGTGGGAAACCTTACCCACAATCAGATGATACTACTGCAGATAGTAAGTGTACATAAATGGGGTCTGCACATGCAAAAAGGCCAACATCCTAGAGCTCACTGCTCAATCACAAAAAGGGAGTCACACTGACTACAGTTGGATGGTTAAATCCAATAAGAATGTACTGCACAAAATAGCATCTTCATATGCTGGATTCAGTACTGATGTAATGCTAATATGCTTCTACAAAAACCTAGCTTCACCTTCAAATGATGTCTTCGTATATACCTTTATTTAATCTCGCATATACCTTCTCACAATCCTTTTTTGCATTCCACATTCGATCTTACAAATAAGATCTTACATTTATACCATAACCTAAGACCAATTTTAATAGGTCAGCTCTACAAGATATTAAAATAAAAACATTTTACAAACAATATAATATTCGATGCAATAACTGATTGAACATGTCATCTTAATGTATTTACAACAATAATAAATCATCTCCATAGTGTGCCATGCTGATCTAGAAAAGATAAACTAGCCAGTGTAACCCTAAGTAACCCTGGACCTATTTGCTGGTAAAAGAAAATATGTAAATATGAATATACCAATGATAAATTCTTCAAAAAAAAGTGTCCACATGATGTCTTTGACATTACCAAGTGTCTTCCATATCATTCCAAGTATCGGTGATCATTATATCCTGTCGGTGAACCATATACCAGTAACTGTGCAATAGTTACTTGCTTGCTAGTGAATGCTGTTGGATCTCCAAAGTGCTAGTATTTTAGTAGGTGTTGACATCAATGAAAAAACCATACCAAAATACCAACAATCTCCCCCTTTGGCATTGATGGTAACACAAGATGGAAAAACCATCAAAGTGCCAAAACAGAAATGCCAAATACCAAAAACCAACAATCTCTTCTAAACAACAATCTCTCCCCTTGGGAGCTGTAATGCCCTGCCAGGAAACCCCGAAGGGTTTAAGTTGAAAACACTCAATGGAGTGTAAATATATATATTTTTTTAATAATAATTAAGAGTGTTAATGCTAAGTCACAACATTAAGATAATTTGGAGTTATCTACGCTTAGATAACACAACAGAAGACTAAACGAACCTAAGGAGTTTCCCAACGTGATTACTTAACTTAACACCTAACTCAACTCACAACATAAGAACCAATTAAACTGAATAACTTATTTACATGTTATTACTAGGAACATGGATATGATTTGTTCAATGAATTAACATTATAGAGATTAGAGAGCTTTCATCTATTATGGTCAAAGATGAGGCTAACATGAGGATATTTACTCGATGAATTTTAAACGTAGGCAACTTAAAAATTCTCCCTTTAAGGTTTAAATATGGTTAACTTGGCAAGCCATCCATGTTAGATACAATGAAACTAATATATCAAAGTTCATTTATGGAGGGTAAAGTGTAAATAGTCTAAAAGAGTCCATCCATTGGAGTTAAAATAATGCTAATAGTTGAAGTTCATTCATTAAGGTGAAAATGTAATATAGCTACATGGGTTCATCCCTTTAATTAAAATATAACTACTATGATGCAATTCATTCATTAAGGATTAAAAGTGTAAGTAACCTAATGAAGATCTTCCATAAGGGTTAGAGTATAACTAGCTTGATGAGTTCACTCCTTTTGATATAATAATGCTAATATGATTAAATACATTCACTAAGATTAAGGTATAACAAACTAAATGAGTTCCCCCATTTTAGATCAATTATATCTATTATGATGAAGTTCATTTAATTAGGTTGAAACAAAAATTTACTAAATGAATTCCTCCAATTTAGTGAAATAACTCAAATACGACGATGTTCATTTATTAAGATAAAAAGGTAAATAACTAAATGAGGTTTCTCCATTAGATTATCATATTAAATATTATGACCATAAATCCATTACTCGCTAACCATACTTTTCATTTTGGTTTACAAACTTTATGACAAGTTAATCCAATAATTGAAACCTAGTGAGATTCTTTCCATTCTTACTTCTTTTTATTAATATTAACAAAATACTTTTCCATAATCATTTTTACAATCTTTTATGACCCTAATTACTACATTTAGCGAGGTGACTATATTCATGCATTTGAAAATTAGCTTCATTAAATTCCCATTTAACACTTACAAAATGCAATCATACATGATAACTTAAAGTATGAAATAAGAGAGGCCAAAAGCAACCCATAACACAGATATGATCTCGAAGTTCACCCCTAAAGGGCTACATCTCCGGGTATGCTCAACTGCAAGACCCCTCTGACATTTAATATAGTTAGGAATACATAAGTTTCATGTATGTTATATCTTTGCCATATAGACAATCACAACCACTTTACAACAACTACCTTGGTCGATTATTACATAATGATCCCTTTTGAAGCAGATCCTACTGAATATGTCATGCCCAAAAATTAGGGCAAAAACGGAATGATTTTTTTTTTAAAAATGACTAGTTAATTAACAAAGTTCGCTATCACGACATGTGTTAACATGTTGGCCATAACAAAGATCGAACTAACTCTAATAATAACTAAGTATCAAAACTTAATTAAAATTCATTTGCGGAAAACTAAATGTTTTAATTTATTTTCTCGTCAAATATAGTCGTTAGTTTAATTTATTAAACTCATTTAAATGGTAGACGTAGATAAAAATTGATCTCCAATAAAGCCATATTGTCTAAATTTCATTTTAAATCATTAATTAATTTAATGGATTAAAGTGTCAAATTAATTTCTTAAAGACCTTATCCGATGAGGATAATTATCTTTCCAAAGTCAAATTTAGTTTACAAGGAATTAATTTTCCCCTTCTATTCAATTAAGGCTTCACAAATAGTTAATCTAAATATAATTAATTGGAAATTTAAAAAAAAACAACTCCTTTTAAAAATAAATTTCTACAACCTTAAAAATAACTTTCATGAAAACCCTAATTTAATTCATAATATAAATTTACTTCTTTGGCACTTTTTTTTAAAAAACCCCATAAACTTGTTTAATTTTCCCCTCTACCCTAGCTCTAGCCAAGCTAGGGTTTCTTCCCCTTTTAGTTTTATTTTATTTTTTATTTTACCCCATTACCACGTAGGGCGGCCATGGCGGCGGACGGGTTGAGCGAACGCAGGAGGAGGCGGGAGGCGGAAGTTGGTGCAGCCGAAGACTCCACTGTGCAGGGCACAGGGGGCTCAGCCGCCAGCCACTGTGCGTTGCACAGTGAGCTCGGCCCCCGGCTGAACCCTTCGCTATTTCATTTTTTATAAATTAAATTTTTTTTGTTTAAATTTTTTTTTTAAAATATATATATATATATATATATATATATATATATATTTATATATATATATATATTTATATATATATATATTTATATATATATATATATATATATTTATATATATATATATATATATTTATATATATATATATATATATATATATAATTATTATTATGTATATTTATAAACATTGATAGAAGTTTATTTATATTTTCTATGATAAAAATGTATAATGTCTCTTTTTTTGGGGGGGTCCATTTGCTTTGAGAATATAAGATTTAGATGGAATTTATATATTTTTAACACTCTGATTTTTTTCTTACTGTATATTATCAAAGGCATAAATATGATATTGCTGGAGTCTAAGGTAAATAAATATAAAAAGAAAATAACAAAGTAAATAGCTATAGATTTATTTCCTGCAATAAAATAACCATAGATATCGATAAATTTAATAGCAACTTAACAATCTAAAGTTTAATAAACTCAAGTTAGGGGATTAGAAGAGAGGAATGCTTTAGATTTTATTCCTAAAATTAATTGTGAAATTTCATTTCTTGCAACTAATATTTACTAGGGTTCATAAAACTTAGATCTTACAATAGGAAAAATAAACTGCAATATACACCTTTAAAACAACATGCATACATTCATTAAAATGTTAACAATACATACTATTCATATTTTTCTGCAAGTAGAATGAAGGTAAAATTAATTAAAAACTGATTTTTCCAAATTACAAAAAAAAAACTATTGCATGCAAATCAAAGCAACCCCTTTTTTTTTTAAAATAGAAAATAGAAGCATATCTAGCTTTTTACAACTCTATCGATATTCTGCAAAATTACAAGATGTTTCTTTATTTAACTACAATATTAAATCTCATGTCTAATTTCAAAATTACAACTTGCCTCTCATTCAACGAATGAGGGTATATTTCACCTATCAAATTTAAACTAATAACTGCAAATGAATTTAAGTTTCATCAACAATAATCTTCTGCAACTTTTCACTGTTCCTATCCTTTTCTCCTGACATCCCTGCATAATAAATCACAATATGACGACAGAGTGCTCACCTCCCAGCCTAGGCTAACTGGTAGCCACCCCCAAGCTCAGAGAACCAAGTCCTAGACGGGTAACAAACATGCAAACACATAGAAGACATACATACACACACAGATTTTCAGACACACTCCCAACTTGGCTTCACAACACTACACTTTGGTGATGACCTTTTTAAGGGTGGTAGTGGACCAATACCCTGAAGAGAATTGCAAGTATGGAAAAACAAGTAGCCACCTCATGGCACAATAAATACATCAAAAATCTCAACCCCTTATTCCTTATGCCCCCCAAAGGCATTCTAGCCTTATATCCCTCCTTATGACCCCCATTGCACAAACAGGCCATGCAGCAAGGGTCACACCAAGATCCCTTGTGATCGCTCTCAAATGAGAGTCTCTCACTTGAGGGTTGTCACTGCTACCACCCACAAGATCCTCCTCTCTCCCAAGAGTAAGAGGTCTTGAGAAAACTCCCAAAACACAACAAAACATAATGCAAAAATTCCAAATGAAATTCTAAAAACAAGACAATTCAAGAACATAGATTTCTTACACCAATCATACTCTCAAACACATACAAGAAATAGACATTTTAAATAATAATGAAACCAACCTTAATCTGCCCAATCGTAGTATATTATTTGAGGAAGAGTTGCCCAATCCATGGATCTTTTTCTTCTACCCTTAGTCAAATTTTCTATTCCAAACTATTCTTTTTTTTAAAAAAAATTCTCTTGTCTCCAAAAATGGAGAGTGGGTGATTACCCTCAAATTCTCCAATTCTTCCTTAAGAAGCTCATTCTGTGAGTTCTCACAAGTTTTCTAAAAACCAAAAAGGAAAGTAAAGCAGAATGGGAAAAAGACTCCCATTCGAATAGGAAAAATCTCAATTAGATTTAAACTTCTAATTTTCCATTTTCGCACAACTCAAAAAGGCCAATTTTTAAAGCATCAAAAAGGTCACTTAAAAGTAGAAACTTGCCTAAAATTACCCCTAACCCCTAGGTATACCTTATGGGCTTTAGGAAACCCTATTAAACTACTCTTAGGTGTTCATTTAACCCATTTTAAACCCCTCTGAAGTTTATTTTCGGGCAAAACATATGTTGACCACTCCAAAGATTTCTTTCCCAAGGTATTTATGACAACACGTTATATTATTTAAGAAAAAACTATAGTTAAACACTTTCCCACCAAGAGACAAAAATAAAACATTTAAATTTAAATCCACACATGTGTCAAGTGACACAAATAAAACACTTTTACAAATTAAAACATGAAATCGTCTCTTGTGGTTTTTACACATTAAATTTAAATAACACTTAACACTCATGCAGCATATACTATTACGAATAAAAAATACAACACAAACGGGGTGTTGTCTCTCCAAATAAACAACCCCTGGCTTACGAACATACATAAGTCTAGGTTTGGTTCTCCGTAATTTTCCATGGTCACATGGTAAATTTCTTGCGCATCTCAATCTACACATTAGTACTTTCAAATATCCACATATAATATAATTCAAAGGAATAACAATACACATCATCACTTGCATACAATTTTCATCTGCACAGATTAAATACATAAGCAATTTCACATAAGCAATTTCATCCCAATTCACATAAACTTAACCATACATCATAGTTCTATTATCATAGTAAAGTCCTGCAATTATAATTATGACATCTATCATTGCAATCTCATCCTATCTAACAATCATGTAGTGTTCTATCTCATAAAGCATATAAGTAAATCATCAAAACATAGCAATGTTATCCAAATCCTGAAATCATATAAGTTCTAAGTCTCAAAATGCATCAAAATAAAGTATCCATAATAGTCTAAATATAAAATCCACTGAATGTCAGACTGAGTCGAGGTGAGGCCTCACACCCTCCCCCTCTAGGCATGAACTTCCTCCTGGAGTTCGTCAAAGAGGTGGGGGTACTCTGATCTCATACGTGCTGCGTCCTCCCATGAAGCCGTAACCTCATCATAACAATCCCACTGGACCCTAACCTGGTCATGCTCTCGACCTCGAAGGGCCAATGTCCAGCATGCCAAAATGCGAATGGGCTCCAAAGCTAGCTGCCCGTCTGACTCCACCTGCAAGGCATCCCCATCTAAAATGTGAGACTCATCATAGATATATTTTCTCAAAACTGATACATGAAACACATCGTGGATGCGTGACAGGCTAGGTGGCAATGCTAAATGGTAGGCAACTAGGCCTATCCTCTCAAGAATCTCAAAAGGTCCTACAAAGAAAGGTGTGAGCCTAGAACCCTTTCTATAATGGATTGGACTCTTATGCGGTCGCACTCTCAAGAAGACTCTATCTCCAACCAAGTAGCTACGATCTATCCTCTTTGCATCAGCATATTTATTCTGTCTATCCTGAGCCTCTCTGAGACACTGCCTAATCAAATCCACCTGCTATTCCATATCCCGAACTATCTCAGGACCAATAGCAACTCTATCCTCTATGCGATCCCAACTCAAGGATGTCCTGCAAGGCCTGCCATATAATGCCTGATAGGGTGGCATCCCCAAAGAAGTGTGATGCCCATTGTTATAGGCAAACTCCACTAAGGGAAGATACTCCTTCCACCAGGTCTGATGATCCATGACGTACATGCGAAGCATATCCTCTAACACCTGATTGACCCTCTCTGTCTGACCATCTGTCTCTGGGTGATAGGCTGTACTAAAATTGAGCTTATTGCCCATAGCTGCCTGTAATGACTTCCAAAAGGAAGAAGTGAAAAGAGAATTCCTGTCAGAAATAATCTTATGGGGCATGCCATGAAGTCTAACAATGTCCCGCAAGAACACCTGTGCTACTGCTGGAGCTGTGAATGTAGTACGGACTGGTGAAAAGTGAGCTACTTTGGTCAACTTGTCAACTGTCACCAAGATAGCATCATGGTGACGAGAAGACATAGGTAGACCAATGATGAAATCCATGGATATAGTATCCCACTTCCACTCTAGTATAGCATGAGACTGGAGCAACCCACCGGGATGGCGGTGCCTAGCCTTTACTCTCTGACACTCAAGGCATTGAGCTACTATCTCAGCAATGAGCTGCCGCATTCTCGACCAATGATACGAATGCCTCAAGTCAGCATGCAACTTTTTAACCCTGGGATGCGCTGCATAAGGAGCTCTATGAGCCTCCGTGACAATGAACTCTCACAACCCTCTGAAGGAAGGTACATAAATGCGCCCTCTATGGCATAACAATCCATCGGACTCCAAAGAATAATCCACATATTTCCCTTCTAGAGTAACTTGAGATCGTATTACCTGACCAACCTCCACATACCATCCATCCTCTGGCAAGTGCTATAGTATACGGTCTCTCAAATCCGTGCCCATAGATATAGTGTAAACCTCGTGACGTCTCCTACTCAAGGCATCTGCAACTACATTTTCCTTTCCTTTGATGTAGTGAACGTCAAAATCATATTCACACAAGAACTCCATCCATCTCCTCTGACATGCATTAAGGTTTGGCTGAGTGAAGATGTACTGAAGACTCTGATGATCTGAATGCAACTTGAAGTGATGACCTAGAAGGAAGTGTCTCCACCTCACAAGTGCATGCACTACTACTGCGAGCTCAAGGTCGTGAGTGGGATAATTAAGTTCATGAGTCTTAAGTTTCCTAGACTCGAAAGCTATGGCCCTACCATCCTGCATAAGAACTGCCCCTAAACCCTTTAGAGAAGCATCTATACAAACCATGAAGTCAGCTGAAGGATCTGGTACAACAAGGATAGGAGCGCTAGTAAGTGCCTTCTTGAGTTCCTGAAAGGCATTCTCGCAATTCTCTGTCCACTCAAATTTCTTCCCTTTACGCTGAAGAGAAGTAATAGGGTGTGCGACTTTGGAGAAACCCTCGACAAAACGTCGGTAATACCCTGCTAAGCCCATGAAACTCTTGACCTCTGTCACACTGGTAGGCGCTGGCCAATCCATAATAGCCCTAATCTTTGATGGGTCAACTAAGATCCCATCACCGGAAATAACATGCCCAAGGTACTTGACCTCAGATCAAAAGAAAGCACACTTCAATAGGCTGCCAAACAACTGGTTATTCCGCAAACACTGCAATACCTGCTTCAGGTGCTCCTCATGCTCCTTCTCATTCCGAGAATATATCAGTATATCATTGAGGAACACAATAACAAAATGGTCCAGAAATGTACGGAACACCCCATTCATGAGGCTCATAAAAACTGCTGGGGCATTTGTAAGTCCGAATGGGACTACGGTAAACTCATAGTGACCATATCTAGTGCGAAATGCGGTCTTGTGGATATCACTTTCCACTATTCTAAATTGATGGTATCCTGACTTCAGATCTATTTTGGAAAAGACTTTGGCTCCCTGAAGCTGGTCGAATAAATCATCAATTCTGGTTAAAGGATATCGGTTCTTGATGGTTACTTTATTTAGCTACCGATAATCCATACATAATCGGAGAGATCCATCCTTCTTCTTAACGAAGATGACTGGTGCACCCCAAGGGGATACGCTAAGATGAATATGACCCTTCTCAAGGAGTTCCTCCAGCTGTATTTTAAGTTCATTTAGCTCATTTGTGGTCATCCTATAAGGTACTCTGGAAACTGGCTCGACTCCTGGTACTAGGTCTATATGAAAATCAATCTCTCTACAGGGAGGCATTCCTGGTAACTCTGAAGGAAATACATCTGAATATCCCTTAAGGATAGGATGGTCATCAAGCAATGTTTCTTTTTCTTCCTCTTCTCCTCTGTCATTGATAGTGATAGTAAAAAGTTGACATCCCTTCCGCATGCTCTGCTTAAGCTGCATTGCGGAGATCATGCGAAGAGACACGGGCCTCTGAATCCTGGTGATAACTATGGGTGAACCATGATCATCCTCACACTCGATCTTTTTCAGGCGGCAATCCATCTTGGCTCTATGGGCATAAAGCCAATCCATGCCAAGTACGATTCCGTAAGATCCAAGTGGAGTCACTCTAAGGTCTACTAAAGTGGTGGTCTTGCCAATCTGCAGCTGACATGCCCTAACCTCTGATTCCACTGACACTCTAGCTCCTGAAGCTAATTCCACTTCCCAACTGACACCCTGTCTAGTTGCCACTAGCCCGCAACGCTCCACAACCAATGGAGATATAAAGGAGTCAGTAGCTCCTGAATCAAACAAAATAGATACATTGTTACCTTTGATTATACCTGTAGATTCGATAACCGTGGCTTGATGCTCAGCCTGGCGGTTGTCAACCACTGCGAATACTCTTAACTGTTAGTACCCTAAATAAAGACTTGACCGACTATCCCGATACAAGCAACCAGACAACAGGGACCCCACAAACCTATCAAGGATGTGTTATTATTAGAGACATAGCAATCACAAAAAGATATTAAATCATGCACAAGCATTAACGGGTAAATGTAGTCTTTTCTCATGTTGATTTAAGCATCTAACAAGTTATTTAATCCTTAGATATCCATCAATGACAAGTTGGTTTCACAACAATATTCTAGCCCCTTCTCTAACAACACAAAAATTACCCTTATACTATAAAGAACAAAATACATTAAAAGTGAATAAAGAAATGGGAAAAATCATCTCCCAGCTAAATTAAGATTCCTTTGCATACATTTAAAAAAAATTAATTTCACCATTCGATTTACTCATTAGCATCTAAACACGAGTCCCAATATTTTCTAACTTAAATGAATAAAATTAAATACAACATTTCAACAATTGTAAATATAATGGAAATCATTGCTATATTGAATCCAATGATTAATATATAATTAATAATATATGCTAATTAGATATTATCTATATTAGCATATATCTTAATATATATATTTATCCCCTTTTTTTTTAACATAACTTGCTAGAAATATAAATCTCAATTCACATTTATAATACAAAAATATTACTTATAATATATTTATATTATTATATATTTCCCTTTTTTTATATACAAAGAAAACACCATAATCAAGTTTTAAATATAAATAAAATAATAATATAAAAAAAAATATAACAATTAGAGGGCGGCCAAACCCTAGGGTGGCCATGCCCTAGCCGAAGAGGCTGCGGCCTCCATGGAGGATGCAGGCCCCTCAGCCTCCACCTACAGTGGAGTCGAGGTTACCGCGGCAGTCGTGGGGTTGCAGGCCCTTCAGCCTCCACATAGTGGAGCTGGGGCTGCTGCAGCTTCCATGGGGGTTGCAGTACCCTTCGGCTCCCACTGCGTGGGAATGAGGGGTGCTGCGGCACCGTGGGGTGGGGCGGGTTGAGCTTCGGCTCCCCCCCCCCCTGAAACCCCCAATTAATTTTTTTTTTTTCCCATTTTTTTTTTGAATGGTTATTTTTTTTGTTTCTGTGTTTTTTTCCAGTTTCGACTTAATAATAATTTTTTTTGAAATAACATAAACAAAATACCCAAAAACGTAAAAAACCCCATTTTCTATTTGTTACAGTCACAAACATTTTTCTTTTGCAGAATGTTAAGGGTTTCAAAAAAATAGAAGAATTTGATGAATGACCATCCAATCTAAACAAATATTTGGGCATAAGGCAGTTCATTTCTCACACAAAGATCTTACAATAAGCCAATCTTTAACAAATTTCTACTATGAAACTTACTTATTGTCATGCCCAAAAATTAGGGCAAAAAATGGAATGAATTTTTTTTTTTTAAACAACTAGTTAATTAACAAAGTTCGCTATCACGACATGTGTTAACATGTTGTCCATAACAAAAATTGAACTAACTCTGATACTAGCTAAGTATCGAAACTTAATTAAAATTTATTTGCGGAAGACTAAATGTTTTAATTTATTTTCTCATCAAATATAGTCGTTAGTTTAATTTTATTAAACTCATTTAAATGGTAGACGTAGATAATAAAATTGATCTCCAATGAATCCATATTGTCTAAAAGACATTTTAAATCATTAATTAATTTAATGGATTAACGTGCCAAATTAATTTCTAGATGACATTATTTGATGAGGAAAATTATCTTTCCAAAGTCAAATTTAGTTTTCAAGGAATTAGTTTCCCTTTCTATTTAATTAAGGCTTCACAAATAGTTAATTCTAAAAATAATTAATTGGAATTAAAACTTCCCCGTCTAACTAAATTGAAACCCTAACTAATTTTAAAAGTAAATTTCCCACAACTTATAAATAAATTTCATGCAAAGCCTAATTTAAATTACATTATAAAATTACTTCTTTGACACTTAATTTTTTTTAAAATCCCTTAAAGTTATTTATCTTCCCCTCTACCCTAGCTCTAACCGAGCTAGGGTTTTCTCTTTTTTTTTAATTTTTTTTTTTTATTGACCCTACATTTTGTAGGGTGGCCATGGACGGCAAACAGAATGAGCGAACATCGGACGGGATGAACGAATGCAGGGAGGAGGCGAGAGGTGGGAGTTGGCGCCGCCAAAGTCTCCACTGTGCAAGGCACAGTGGGCTCGGCCGTCGGCCACTGTGTATCACACAGTGAGCATGGCCGTCGGCCACTGTGCAGTGCACAGTGAGCTCGGCCAGCCGGCCACTGTGCAATACACAGTGGACTCAACAGCCAGCCACTGTGCCATGCACAGTCAGCTCGGCCGCCGGCCACTATGCATTGCACAGTGAGCTTGACCCCCGGCCGAACCCTCCGTTTAAACATGTTTTTTTTGTTTTAAATTTTTTTAAAAATATATATATATATATATATATATATATATTATTTATATATATATATATATGTATATTTATATATATATATATATTTGTTATTATGAATATTTAAAAACATTGATAGAAGTTTATTTATATTTTCTATGATAGAGATGTATAATGTTTTTTTTTGTCCATTTGCTTTGTGAATATAGGATTTAGATGGAATTTATATATTTTTAACACTCTGATTTTTTTTTACTGTTTATTATCAAAGGCATAAATATGATTTTGCTAAAATCTGAGGTAAATAAATATAAAAAGAACACAACAAAGTAAATAGCTATAGATTTATTTACTGCATTAAAATAACGTCAAATTTAAATAAAACAACTATCTTTGAGCTTTTGACTCCTATTTCTGTAGCTTGGTAAATCTTTAGATATCAATAAATGCAATAGCAACTTAACAATCTAAAGTTTATTAAACTAAAGATAAGGGATTAGAAGAGAGAAAATACTTTAGATTTTATTCCCACAATTAATTATGAAATTTCATTCTTGCAATTATTATTTTCTAGGATCCAAAAACTTAAATCTTACAATAGGAAGTTTAAACTACAACATACACCCTTAAAGCAACATGCATACACTCATTTCGATGCTAACAATAAATCCTTCTCATATTTTTCTGCAAGTAGAATGTAGGAAATCTCACAGATAAGAGAAAATACTGAATCAAATAAAACTGATTTTCATATTAAAATGACTATTGCATGCAAATCAAAAGTAGCTTTTTTTTTAAAAACAGGAATAGAAATAAAACAAGCTTTTTACAACTCTAAGATATTCTGCAAAATTTTTAGGATGTTTCTTTTTTTTTTCAACTACAATCCCAACTCTCATGTCTATATTTCAAATTTACAACTTGCCTCTCATTTCAACGAATGAGAGCGTATTTCTCCTAACAAAACTAATAACTGCAAATAAATTTAGATTTCTTCAACAATAATCTTCTGCAACTTTCCACTTGTCCTATCCTTTCCTCTTAACTTTCCTGCATAATAAATCACAAATATGACCATGGAGTGCTCACCTCCTAGCCTAGGCTAACTGGTAGCCACCCCTGAGCTCGGAGAACCAAGTCCTAGATGGGTAACAAACATGCAAACACATAGAAGACAAAAAAAACACACACAGCTATTCAGACACACTCCCAACTTGGCTACACAGCACCACACTTTGGTGATGACCTTTTTAAGGGTGGTAGTGGACCAATACCCTGAGGAGAACTGCAAGTATGGAAAAACAAGTAGCCGCCTCATGGCACAATAAATACATCAAAAATCTCAACCCCTTATTCCTTATGCCCCCCAAAGGCATTCTAGCCTTATATCCCTCCTTATGACCCCCATTGCACAAACAGGCCATGCAGCAAGGGTCACACCAAGATCCCTTGTGATCGCTCTCAAACGAGAGTCTCTCACTCGAGGGTTGTCACTGCTACCACCCACAAGATCCTCCTCTCTCCCAAGAGTAAGAGGTCTTGAGAAAACTCCCAAAACACAACAAAGCATAATGCAAAATTCCAAATGAAATTCTAAAAACAAGACATTCAAGAACACAGATTTCTTACCCCAATCATACTCTCAAACACATACAAGAAAATAGACATTTTAAGAACAAAGAAACCAACTTTAATCTGCCCAATGGTAGTATACTATTTGAGGAAGAGCTGCCTAATCCATGGATCTTCTTCTTCTACCCTTAGTCCAATTTTTTTATTCAAAACTATTCTATTCTTTTCAAAAATTCTCTTGTCTCCAAAAATGGAGAGTGGGTGATTACCCTCAAATTCTCAAATTCTTGCTTAAGAAGCTCATTCTCTGAGTTCTCACAAGTTTCTAAAAACCAAAAAGGAAAGTAAAGCAGAATGGGAAAAAGACTCCCATTCGAATAGGAAAAATCTCAATTAGATTTAAACTTCTAATTTTCAATTTTCGCACAACTCAAAAAAGCCAATTTTTAAAGTGTCAAAAAGGTCACTTAAAAGTAGAAACTTGCCTAAAATTACCCCTAACCCCTAGGTATATCTTATGGGCTTTAGAAAACCCTGTTAAACTACCCCTAGGTGTTCATTTAACCCATTTTAAAACCCTCTAAAGTTTATTTTCGGGTCAAACATATGTTGACCTCTCCAAAGATTCTTTTCCCAAAGTATTTATGACAATACGTTATATTATTTTAAAAAAAACTATAGTTAAACACTTTCCCACCAAGAGACAAAAATAAAACATTTAAATTTAAATCCACACATATGTCAAGTGACACAAATAAAACACTTTTACAAATTAAAACATGAAATCGTCTCTTGTGGGTTTTACACATTAAATTTAAATGACACTTAACACCCATGCAGCATACACTGTTACGAATAAAATACAACACAAATGGGGTGTTGTCTCTCCAAATAGACAACCCCTGGCTTACGAACATACATAAGTCTAGGTTTGGTTCTCCGTAATTTTCCATGGTCACATGGTAAATTTCCTACGCATCTCAATTTACACATTAGTACTTTCAAATATCCACATATAATATAATTCAAAGGAATGACAATACACATCATCACTTGCATACAATTTTCATCTGCACAGATTAAATACATCTTTTATCAAGCAATTTCACCTAAGCAATTTCATCCCAATTCACATAAACTTAACCATACATCATAGTTCTATTATCATAGTAAAGTCCTACAAATTCAATAACGACATCTATCATTGCAATATCATCCTATCTAACAATCATGTAGTGTTCTATCTCATAAAGCATATAAGTAAATCATCAAAACATAGCAATGTTATCCAAATCCTGAAATCATATAAGTTCTAAGTCTCAAAATGCATCAAAATAAAGTATCCATAATAGTCTAAATATAAAATCCACTGAATGTCAGACTGAGTCGAGGTGAGGCCTCACACTCATGGACAATCAATGGAGAATTTGAAAACCATATTTGCAAGAAGAACATTCAAAACCCGTTTTTTTTTAAATAAACATTTTAATCAAACTGATGAACAGATTCCTACCTCAATAAGCATTCCTGGAAGAATTTGAAGATGAGCCCCCAAATCTGCAGTTGTAAAAATCCATCTTTCCAAAATCTCTCCATCATCCTTCCAACATTTTTTTCCCAAAGGAAAATAATCATCCCAAATTATTTTTTCCAACCTAGGTTAAAAGAATCCCATTTGACCTAATTTCTAATTTCCAAATTTAAGCCCTTTTTAAAATAAAAAGAATTAATAATTCTTTTCAACTACTAGATTAATTTAACTTGATTTTCTCATTAATATGCTTCTCTCTTATTTAATTTTAAATTTTAATTTCTCAATATTAATTTAGCCAACATTTATACTTCGAATTATTGACAAGGGTAAAGTATTTAGATTAAATTAATTTCCAAAATCAATCTTTTATACTATATCAAACTTAACAAATTAAAAATGATTTTCTTTAAATAATAAAAATTACCTTTTCTTTTCCAAAATGCAAGAGTGGTTAAATTAATTATATTTTAAATAACTTTAAATATTTCCTTTTTTTTTAAAACACATAAACTAATTAAATTCATTATTTAAAATTAACTATTAAACTAAACTCGCTACAAACATAATACAACGATCTTTGAAATAAATGACTAATCTCATGAAGGAAACCTATTTATTTTAATTCCTCCACTACTAATGCGTAAATGAACACATTAATTCAATTTAAATACTTAAGCTTGCTACAAATATAAATAAAGCGATCTCTTAAATTAACGATTTATCATATAAAAGAAAACTATCTATTTTAAATTTCTCAATTACTAATGCGTACATCCACACGTTAAATTGAATTAAATACTTAAGATAAAATACTCCATTCCCCACATGCATGGCACGCAAACCAAAAAAGTCTACCAATCACACGACATGCAACCCAAACAAAAAGAAAACCCTACGAACCACACATGATGCTCACCTGATCATGGCTAAGGCAAGATGAGGGTTTTATGACCACCAAATCCGAATTCTAAGGATGAAGGAGGTATACTCAACCCTGTGAATCCCGAAGGAGATGAACCTCATCCTAGGTAGTGTTGTACCTACAATCTCCTGCACCCATGAATCACGCAAGCATACATATATATATATATATACATATACATATACATATACATATACATATATATATATATATACATATACATATTCAATGAAGGTGTTAGCTCGAGATTTATAACAAGAATTGGAGAACAATTACATTTACACAAGAATCGATGCAAAAGAATAATAATAGGTACGCATAGTATTCGTATAGTCTAATCTACAACATTACATAATGGTAAATCCACCATTCAAGAATGCCACAAGGGAAGTCAACCAAAGTCAAACGGGTTTTACAAGGCTGACTAGGGTAGGGGCATTACATTCTCCCCCCTAGGCTCCAACTTACTCCTGGAAGTCGCAAGGCTAAGCGGAAGTCATACAACACGTATTAGCCCTTAAACTCAATTAACAATTATCAATTTGCACAAACAACTATTTTGTCAACATTTTAAAACAGTATTGATAAATCCTCTACGAATGTCATTATCCATTAGCAGAATGCATCTAAAATCATACACTTCTTAAAATATTCTAGAATTTACACACAATCATAGTAGAGAAACGAGAATTTTTTCTTCCTTTCATTACACCAATTTATTGCATTTCAAGATATAGACAACAGTTACCATAATCTCCTATCAAACATGACAAGAAAATGTGCCATCAAGATCAAATTCTTTCACCTATACCTCTTTAACAACAATTTATCGCATAGGACTAGCTTCAAAAATCAATTTCTACAACCAAGTTAACATTTCCATAGCTACGAGCAACGTAGATAACTCAATTGTTTACACTTTCCAGACATATAAGAACTTTTCCAATGACTATGTCCCATAACATAGTGACAAGTTAATACCATTTAATCCATGATTACACATAATAACCATCCACATAACTGGTTTGCACAACACAAAAGGCCACATGTGAGCATGTCTAATGCTCAGTCAAAGATAACATGCACAATCAGCATCTCTATGCCTGCTCTCAGAACAAATAACATGATCATCAATATCCAACATCTCACTCAAGGGCTTGATGGTGCTAGGGTACACCATAGCAGTGCTACCTTCCATACAAGACCCTCCTGAACATCCCTTGTTGTGTAAGGTGTTTAGCCTCCAAGAGATAGTCACCACTCATAGGTAGGTAGTGGATCCTAGCTGTCTCACAGCCTCACATACCTCCATCCTCAAGGTTCCCTACGTCTACTTCCTCGTATACACTCATCCAAGACCGTCTCCTACGTTCTTGGACAGGAATTCACATTGCAACACAAGACCAGCATACGAAAACATCAAGGATAAACCAGTTTAGCCACCAAAGTATAGAAGTATAAAGATAATAATCATCAATTCCAACAGTAAGACAAGAAAATAATTCTGGAATTGCAACATCAAATCAAGTAAGAACAAGATTGCAAGATCATGGCTAAACCTTCAAGGTCAAAATAAAATAAATTGCTGGCCCACAAGGAAATAAATAAATAATAAATGAAGATCATAAGTGCACATTACAGCACTACGTGACTAGCAGCTAGCCACCAACGAGGAAGGAAGGGACAATCGTCTAGCAATCATAGTAGCTCATCATGTGGTGTAGCCAAGTCACACATCCGCATGGCATGGCAGTGTGCACCTCGACATCACTCCACATCATGTCATCACGCGGCATGGCTCTACCCTAAACCTGTCAGTAGGCCACATGGCAATGTCTACTACATCCCGCATCATGTCTTAGCACGGCATGGCAATACTCCAAGCGGAAAGGGCATGCAATGGATGTATCCTACATGGCAGTGTACCTCGCAGATAAGGCATGCATAGGTCACACCCCGCATAGTGATGTTCCTCTCAAGATACCCACCATAAGCCAGAGGTATACATGGCTAAGGTCTACCCACAAGTCTACCAACAGTAGTCAATTGGCAACTCATGTAAGAAAAATAACATGCCTCTCCTAAAGACAAGGCAAAAGATGCTCCAATAAAATCCATCATTATGCTCAAGAACTGTCATCTATATGCTCAAAATAAGGGATAGGACTTAGGCTAGCACACATGAACCTCATAAATCAATTCATCATAAGGGAAAGTATTGAGTACACCTATAATACAGTTTCATTATATAACTATATTTTTTCTCAAGATAGGGAAGCTAAAGTCGCCTCGCGTCGACATTACTCGTATGTTGTTCATACTATTCAAGGAATGGTGACTCCTAATACTACCCCTTCACATACTGACTTATCAACAACCCGTGGGTTGGCACTCAGTAAGGGAACAAATATGCAACATCACATTAATAGTATGGTTTCCCATACTCATACGCAAACACATCCTCCATGGTTGATTGCTTCACCAACCCATGGGCACACATAGAAAGTACGGGTTTCTTACAACACACAAGGAATAGCACCATTACTGGTTTAGTCACATTTACGAGGAGTACTTTACACCACGCTAACATCTACTTAAGGGAAGTTTTAATTATGCTTTACACATGAATCACTAAATAAAGTTTACTCTAGATACACGTTCTGAAATTCTTAACAATTCAAACTTACACAAGGAAATAACGTCATTCCAATATCTTTCTCAATTTCCACTAAGCATTTTCATTCACATTACTAACTATGCAATTTTCTTTTCGAAGGCGAAAAAATTTCCTCTTTCAATTAGAAGCCAAAAGAAAACATACAACTTCATATGCGTTATAAAAATTCCTCTTAAATCACTGCATTCTTAATAGTATTTCAAAACAAAAAACTCTATAATTTAGGCAAGAGGAGGAAGAGAGTTGGAAAATCAACTATTTCCTACAAATACACAAGACCTACAAGATCACACTATATGCTCAGATATAAGTCTATCATTTTAGTTGCACGGTTTTCATTTTGCTATCTTTTAGGAGGATGCCAAAGCAACCTAACATGACATTTCTAATTATTATTGTTGCAATATAATGTTCTAGTTTTTTGAACAAGAATTCAAGACAACCAATTTTTTTTGTAATACAAGTCTTCTTGAGAACAATCAATATTCGTAATACAATACAATAATACATCAAATCTAACATTGAAAATTTATAATATGACAAGAAGGTAAATGAAGAGCTATCTACTAGATATTACACATTTAATGCATACACATTAACAAGTCTTTCATTTACTCTTTCTAAACACAATAAGACAATTATCTATATCCAAAGCAAGTTAAATGGTGCATCACTAAAATAGGTCCTAAATCACACTAGTTGAATAAGCATATAAAACAATCCTTCGAGGAACACATTAATACACTCCTGAAGCTACTATAACATGTTCACTTTTGGTATTCCTTTCACAACAAGAAATTTTCACAAAATCAACTATGCGCATATTACTACACCTTACCTAAGATGGGCTTTAATTATATTACTCTTACAAAGCACATGGAGAAATCTTAATGTAACATACAATTTTTCTCTCATTAACCAATATTAACTTTCAAACCAAACCCCTTTCACAATCTAAAACACATAAGCATTATAAGGCTCACACAAGGGCTCAAGAAATATCATCCTTTCTCTTGCAATAAGAAACTTAAATAAAAGATAATTACCCATATCAGAAACATTTTAATCTCTAGAGAGAGAGAGAGGAAGAGTCATAATCATTCAATTTACTACATAATAAGCATAAATATTTGCCATACTAGTTCTTCAAATGGACAACACTAATATAGATCATAACCATAACAAGCACATTTCATACTTTTAGATTCAAGACAATACTGACCAACCCAAACGGATTAGTCAAAAGAGTAAAACAATTCAAGAATGAAGGTACATTCGACTCTCTTTCAGGAATAAGAGGAATCGTAGACCAAGACTACAATAAGCAAACAAAACACCTATAATCATTCCAAAACACCCACATCAAGAAGGTGGAAACAAGGTGTGAACACACGCGTTACACACAAGTAGGGTTTGTTCAATCACACCCTCACATCAAGGAGGACAAGCATACAACATAAGGTAGAGACACACACACCAACTAAGGGCACAAGCGAAACCAGAGATCCCAGTGTTGCAACATGGGTTCTGATACCAAGTGTAATGCCACACCAGGAAACCCCGGAGGGTTTAAGTTGAAAACACTCAATGGAGTGTAAATTTTTTTTTTTTATAATAATAATTAAGAGTGTTAATGATAAGTCACAACATTAAGCTAATTTGGAGTTATCTACGCTTAGATAACATAGCGGAAGACTAAACGAACCTAAGGAGTTTCCCAATGTGATTACGTAACTTAACACCTAACTCAACTCACGACATAAGAAACAATTAAACTGAATAACTTATTTACATGTTATTACTAGGAACATGGATATGATTTGTTTAGTGAATTAACATTATAGAGATTAGAGAGCTTTCATCTATTATGGTCGAAGATGAGGCTAGCATGAGGATATTTACTCGATGAATTTTAAACGTAGGCAACTTAAGAATTATCCCTTTAAGGTTTAAATATGGTTAACTTGGCGAGCCATCCATGTTAGATACAATGAAACTAATATATCAAAGTTCATTTATGGAGGGTAAAGTGTAAATAGTCTAAAAGAGTCCATCCATTGGAGTTAAAATAATGCTAATAGTTGAAGTTCATTCATTAAGGTGAAAATGTAATATAGCTACATGGGTTCATCCCTTTAATTAAAATATAACTACTATGATGCAATTCATTCATTAAGGATTAAAAGTGTAAGTAACCTAATGAAGATCTTCCATAAGGGTTAGAGTATAACTAGCTTGATGAGTTCACTCCTTTTGATATAATAATGCTAATATGATTAAATACATTCACTAAGATTAAGGTATAACAAACTAAATGAGTTCCCCCATTTTAGATCAATTATATCTATTATGATGAAGTTCATTTGATTAGGTTGAAACAAAAATATACTAAATGAATTCATCCAATTTAGTGAAATAACTCAAATACGACAATGTTCATTTATTAAGATAAAAAGGTAAATAACTAAATGAGGTTTCTCCATTAGATTATCATACTAAATATTACGACCATAAATCCATTACTCGCTAACCATACTTTTCATTTTGGTTTACAAACTTTATGACAAGTTAATCCAATAATTGAAACCTAGCGAGATTCTTTCCATTCTTACTTCTTTTTATTAATATTAACAAAATACTTTTCCATAATCATTTTTACAATCTTTTATGACCCTAATTACTACATTTAGCGAGGTGACTATATTCATGCATTTGAAAATTAGCTTCATTAAATTCCCATTTAACACTTACAAAATGCAACCATACATGATAACTTAAAGTATGAAATAAGAGAGGCCAAAAGCAACCCATAACACAGATATGATCTCGAAGTTCACCCCTAAAGGGCTACATCTCCGGGTATGCTCAACTGCAAGACCCCTCTAGCATTTAATATAGTTAGGAATACATAAGTTTCATGTATGTTACATCTTTGCCATATAGGCAATCACAACCACTTTACAACAACTACCTCGGTTGATTATTACATAATGATCCCTTTTGAAGCGGATCCTACTGAATACATCAAAGCAAAAACAAGGGTTTATTAACTGTCGGTACCCTAAATAAAGACTTGACCGACTATCCCGATACAAGCAACCAGATGAAAGGGACCCCACAAACCTATCAAGGATGTGTTATTATTATAGACATAGCAATCACAAAAAGATATTAAATCATGCACAAGCATTAACAGGTAAATGTAGTCTTTTCTCATGTTGATTTAAGCATCTAACAAGTTATTTAATCCTTAGATATCCATCAATGACAAGTTGGTTTTACAACAATACTCTAGCCCCTTCTCTAACAACACAAAAATTACCCTTTTACTATAAAGAACAAAATACATTAAAAGTGAATAAAGAAATAGGAAAAATCATCTCCCAGCTAAATTAAGATTCCCTTGCATACATTTAAAAAAAACTAATTTCACCATTTGATTTACTCATTAGCATCTAAACATGAGTCCCAATATTTTCCAACTTAAATGAATAAAATTAAATACAACATTTCAACAATTGTAAATATAATGGAAATCATTACTATATTGAATCCAGTGATTAATATATAATTAATAATATATGCTAATTAGATATTATCTATATTAGCATATATTTTAATATATATATTTATCCCCCTTTTTTTTTTAACATAACTTGCTAGAACTATAAATCTCAATTCACATTTATAATACAAAAATATTACTTATAATATATTTATATTATTATATATTTCCCTTTTTTTTAATACAAAGAAAACACCATAATCAAGTTTTAAATATAAATAAAATAATAATATAGAAAAAAATATAACAATTAGAGGGTAGCCAAACCCTAGGCGGCCAAACCCTAGGGCGGCCATGCCCTAGCCCAAGAGGCTGCGGCCTCCATGGAGGATGCAAGCCCCTCAGCCTCCACCTACAGTGGAGCGGAGGTTACCATGGCCGTCATGGGGTCGCAGGCCCTTCGGCCTCCACATAGTGGAGTTGCGGGTGCTGCGGCTTCCACGGGGGTTGTAGTACCCTTCGGCTCCCACTGCATGGGAATGAGGGGTGAAGCGGCACCGTGGGGCGGGGCGGGTTGAGCTTCGGCTCCCCCCCTCGAAACCCCCAATTAATTTTTTTTTTTCCCATTTTTTTTTTTGAATGGTTATTTTATTTGTTTCTGTGATTTTTTCCAGTTTCGACTTAATAATAAATTTTTTTTGAAATAACATAAACAAAATACCCAAAAACGTAAAAACCCCCATTTTCCATTTGTTACAGTCACAAACATTTTTCTTTTGCAGAATGTTAAGGGTTTCAAAAAAATAGAAGAATTTGATGAATAACCATCCAATCTAGACAAATATTTGGGCATAAGGCAGTTCATTTCTCACACAAAGATCCTACAATAAGCCAATCTTTAACAAATTTCTACTATGAAACTTACTCATGGACAATCAATGGAGAATTTGAAAACCATATTTGCAAGAAGAACATTCAAAACCCGTTTTTTTTTAAATAAACATTTTAATCAAACTGATGAACGGATTCTTACCTCAATAAGCATTCCTGGAAGAATTTGAAGATGAGCCCCCAAATCTGTAGCTGTAAAAATCCATCTTTCCAAAATCTCTCCATCATCCTTCCAACATTTTTTTCCCAAAGGAAAATAATCATCCCAAATTTTTTTTTCCAACCTAGGTTAAAAGAATCCCATTTGACCTAATTTCTAATTTCCAAATTTAAACCCTTTTTAAAATAAAAAGAATTAATAATTCTTTTCAACTACTAGATTAATTTAACTTGATTTTCTCATTAATATGCTTCTCTCTTATTTAATTTTAAATATTAATTTCTCAATATTAATTTAGCCAACATTTATACTTTGAATTATTGACAAGGGTAAAGTATTTAGATTAAATTAATTTCCAAAATCAATCTTTTATACTATATCAAACTTTACAAATTAAAAATGATTTTCTTTAAATAATAAAAATTACCCTTTCTTTTCCAAAATGCAAGAGTGGTTAAATTAATTATATTTCAAATAACTTTAAATATTTCTTTTTTTTTAAAAACGCATAAACTAATTAAATTCATTATTTAAAATTAACTATTAAACTAAACTCGCTACAAACATAATACAACGATCTTTGAAATAAATGACTGATTTCATCAAGGAAACCTATTTATTTTAATTCCTCCACTACTAATGCGTAAATGAACACATTAATTCAATTTAAATACTTAAGCTTGCTACAAATATAAATAAAGCGATCTCTTAAATTAACGATTTATCATATAAAAGAAAACTATCTATTTTAAATTTCTCAATTACTAATGCGTACATCCACACATTAAATTGAATTAAACACTTAAGATAAAATACTCCATTCCCCACATGCATGGCACGCAAACCAAGAAAGTCTACCAATCACACGACATGCAACCCAAACGAAAAGGAAACCCTACGGACCACACACGATGCTCACCTGATCATGGCTAAGGCAAGACGAGAGTTTTATGACCACCAAATCCAAATTCTAAGGATGAAGGAGGTATACTCAACCCTGTGAATCCTGAAGGAGATGAACCTCGCCCTAGGCGGTGTTGTACCTACAATCTCCTGCACCCATGAATCACTTAAGCATACATATATATACATATTCAATGAAGGTGTTAGCTCGAGATTTATAACAAGAATTGGGGAACAATTACATTTACACAAGAATCAATGCAAAAGCACAATAATAGGTACGCACAGTAATCGTATAATCTAATCTACAACATTACATAATGGTAAATCCACCATTCAAGAATGCCATAAGGGAAGTCAAACAAGGTCAAATGGGTTTTACAAGGCCGACTAGGGTAGGGGCATTGCAGGAGCAACATGTGTTTATCCAAGGATTTTCAATACCAATCTCTCCTTAAAAACTAATGTGTTTTTCCATAGATATCTCTCCCCCTTTGACATCAAATGCCAAAGTTATAATAAAACCAATTTCATATACAAAATACCAATCAATTCAATATACCAACCAATACCAATCAATACCAACTACCCCCCCTGAGAAGTAGCTTCCTCATCAAAGACCGAAGTAAAAGATTTGCCTTTTAATTCTACCGGTTGATGACAATCATCAACTGTCTAAGTCTCTACCGGTGGTGATATGACTCCAAGCTGATCTCTGAGATATTCAAAAGTCTCCTTAGGCAAAGGTTTTGTGAAAATATCTGCAAGTTGTTCTTTAGTATTCACATAAACCAGTTTTATCTCTTTTTCTTCAACTTTTTCCCTTGGAAAATTCAGTTTGATAGAAACATGTTTTGTTTTAGAATGTAATACCGGATTCTAAGATATATCAATTGCTGCAGTGTTATCACAATATATAGTAATAAGTTCCTTGCATTTTACCTTTATGTCTTTCAACATTTGCTTAAGCCATAGTACCTGTGTACAGTTAGTTGCTGCTGCAACATATTCTGATTCTGCGGTTGATAAAGATGTACAACTCTATTTCTTACTCAACCAAGAAACTAATCTCTTTCTAAGAAATAATGCTCCTCCAGTGGTGCTTTTCCTATCATCCACATCTCCTACCCAATTTTCATTTGTGTATGCTCATAGATCAAAATGTTCATCTCTAGGATACCATAATCCAAGATTTGTAGTGCCTTGTAAGTATCGAAAAATCCTTTTTATTGTTGATTCATGATTTTCCTTAGGATTACTTTGAGATCTTGAAACAATACATACTGCATTCATAATATCAGGCCTGGTTTGTGTCAAATACAGTAAACCTCCTATCATAGATTTGTATCTAGTTGGATTAATAGGTGTAGATTCATCCCTTTGAGATAAATTGTCATTTGTAGTCATAGGTGTGCTTACCGGTTTAGAGTTCTCCATCCCAAATTTCTTTAGTAACTCTTTCAAGTACTTGGATTGACTCAAAAATATACCTTTGTCAGTCTATGAAATCTGCAATCCTAAAAAGAATTTTATTTCTCCAATCATAGACATTTCAAATTCTTGCTGCATTTTAATAGAAAATTTCTTACATAATCCATCTTCTCCTCCAAAGATTATATCATCAAGGAATACTTCTATAATAAAGATGTCATCATTAGTTATTTTGTAATATAAATTGCTATCTGCATTTCCTTTAGTAAAACCAATCTTTAAAAGATACTTATCCAACCTTGCATACCAAGCTCTTGGGGCTTGTTTCAATCCATACAGAGCTTTTCTTAACCTACAAACCATATCATTGTCATCTGTCAAAGAAAATCCATCAAGTTGTTCAATATAGACTTCCTCTTCAAGATCTCCATTCAAGAATGCACATTTAATATCCATTTGATAAACTTTGTAGTTCTTGTAAGCTGCAAAGGCCAAGAATAATCTGACTACCTCAATTCTAGCTACCGGTGCAAAGGTTTCATTGTAATCCACTCCTTCTTTCTGAGAATATCCCTTACATACTAGTCTTGCCTTATTTATGACAACCTTACCATCTTCATTAAGTTTGTTTCTAAATACCCATTTGGTTCCAATTACATTTTTATCTTTAGGTCGGGGAACTAATGTCCAAGCATTATTTTTCTCAATTTGTTCTAATTGTTCTTCCATAGCTTTAATCCAAAATTTATCTTCACATGCCTCATTAACAGATGATGGTTCAATTTGAGAAATAAGACATATCTCTTCATTTGCCAATCTTCCTCTTGTCTAACTCCTTTAAATTTGCTTCCAATTATCTGATCTTCAGAATGATTCAATTTTACATACTGGGGTGTCTTAGTTTGTTGTTGTTCTTTAATTACTATGGAATCCTCTGATGGTACTGGGGTAACTAGATCTTCATTTTGTACCGGTGGATTTAGTGTAGGTTCATTTGTCACAATTTTTGTTGCTAGTTCAGAGTCTATATACCTTGAAGTTCCTCTGAATTGTTCATCAATCTTTACATTTGTACTCTTAACAATTTTCTGCAATCTCTTGTTAAAACATCTATATGCCTTGCTTTTAGATGAATAACCAAGAAATATTCATTCATCACTTCTAGGATCAAATTTGCCAATATACTCATCTCTTCTAATATAACATTTACTTCCAAAAATTCTGAAATACTTAAGAGTAGGAGTATTACCAAACCATATTTCATGAGGGGTCTTACCAATTTCACCTTTGATGTGAACTTTGTTGAGTGTATAGACGGCTATGCTGACTACTTCTCTCCAATACACATGTGGTAAATTTTCTTGAGATAGCATACTTCTTGCTGCATCCAAGATAGTTCTATTTTTCCTTTCAACAACTCCATTCTATTGTGGTGTCCGAGGTGCTGATAGTTGTCTTCTGATTCCATTCACTTCATAGAATGTATTAAAGTCCTTGAGTGTGACTTCTCCTCCTTGATCTGGTCTTAAACATTTGATTTTCTTACCGGTTTCATTTTCAACCATTGCTTTGAACAGTTTGAACTTTCCAAGTGCTTCTGATTTTTCTCTGAGAAAAATAACCCAACACATTCTAGAATAATCATCAATAATTAGCATGAAATATCTATCACCTTGTAAACTTTTAGTTCTAGCTAGACCACATAAATCAGTGTGAATCAAATCAAGAGCATTATTGGATTTTTTTGGAATACTTTTGAAACTAGCTCTAACTTGTTTTCCAAATTTACATTCCTTACAAATTGTATTATGAGGTTTCACAATTTTAGGTAGATCTCTAACTGCCTTAGAAGTACTGATTTTCACCATGCAATCAAAGTTTACATAACATAGTCTCTTATGCCATAACCAACTTTCATCTATATGTGCAATCAAGCATGCCTTTTCACTATTATTCAAATGAAAGATATTACCTCTAGTCTGATTACCAGTTGCAATCTCTAAACCAGTTCTATTCTTGATTTTGCATTTTCCATTCTTAAATTGTAACTGAAATCCCTTCTCAACCAATTGACCAACACTTAAGAGATTATGCTTTAATCCTTCAACATAGTAGACATTGTTAGTGTTATGCTTACCATCAAGAGATATTGTACCCTTACCTTTGATTGAACAGGATTTGTCATCTCCAAATCTTACTAAACCTCCATTGTATTCTTGAAAGTTCAAGAAGTTACCTTTGTCTCCTATCATATGATGTGAGCATCCTGAGTCAATGATCCATTCACCTTTACTTCAACTTTAGCTACTAGGGCTTGTTCTACCAGTTGAGCAGTAGGTGTCGATTGATCTTCTGTTATAGCAACAAAAACCCATCCATTGTCTACTGGATTCTCATCAGAATCATCAGTCACACCTTCATCAGCAATGTAACAAGATTTGTCTTTGTTCTTCTTAAATCTATATCTCTAATATTTAGGATTAGGCTTGTATCTTCTTCTAGATTCTTCTCTTAGTCTAGCATGTCTATCAGGGCATCTTGAAGCCATATGACCAATCTTATTGCAATTAAAAACATTTAAAGGGTGTTTTACCTTCATTTTTACTTCCAACTGGACCTTTTGGCATTTTCCTTGCAAATAGTGTTTCAAGTTCTTCAAGCTCTTCATTCTCCTTCCTAATTTCTTCAAGTTCTCTCGCATAAAAGGCTTTCCAATCTGATTTGTCAAATGATGGAGTAGATGATTTTGATGCTTTAAAGGCCAAATCTATCTTTATAGTAGCAACAAGACCAAATTCCTCAATTTCAAAAGCTGAAAGTTTTCCAATCAATGTATCCCTAGTTACTGATGTATTAGGCATTGTTCTCAACTCGTTTATAGCAGTAACCTTCATTTTATATGCTGGTGGCAATCCTCTTAAGATTTTTGAAACAATTTCATCCTCACTCAAGGTTCCTCCACAACATTTAATAACCAAAACAATTTCATTTACTCTTTCCATAAAAGTAGAAATCCTTTCATCTTCTTCCATTTTCAGATGTTCATACCTGACTCAGAAGCTTTCAAGTTTTGCAATCTTGACTGTAGAATCTCCTTCATTCAGTATTTCCAAATGATCCCAAATAGCTTTAGCAGTAGACCTATCTGATAATCCCATGATTTTTTGATCTAATAATGCACTTAAAAGTGCTTCTCTTTCTTTGCAATCATTCTCCTCATCTTTAGCTAAGGTAGTTGGAGCAGTCTAACCAGCTACAATAGTAGTATAGCCATTCTTTGTCACTTCCCAGATGTCTTTACCAATGCAATTCGGATGTGTCTCCATTTTGATCTTCCATATCCCGTAGTTGGTTCCATCAAGTTTAGGACTGTCCTTCCTGAAATAATTAGTAGTCATTGGATCTCCTCAAGTTGTTAAACTTCTGCAAAAGAGGACTAAGCTCTGATACCAATTGTTAGGTCCCGGAGACAACTGAGAGGGGGGGTGAATTAGTTGTCTAGTGAATTCAAATCAAAAACCATTTAACCAACTTAATTCTTAATACCGGTAAACCAATTAAGTATGCTGGTAGACAGTGTTAATAGTAAATTGCTATACTGGTAAAGATTAATGCATGAAACATAAACATAAAGTTAGCCACAACACATAACACCAATATTTGTATGTGGAAATCCTATAAGGGGAAAAACCATGGTGGGAAACCTTACCCACAATCAGATGATACTATTGTAGATAGTAAGTGTACATAAATGGGGTCTGCACATGCAGAAAGGCCAACACCCTAGAGCTCACTGCTCAATCACAAAAAGGGAGTCACACTAACTACAGTTGGATGGTTAAATCCAATAAGAATGTACTGCACAAAATAGTATCTTCATATGCTGGATTCAGTACCGGTGTAATGCTGATATGCTTCTACAAAAACCTAGCTTCACCTTCAAATGATGTCTTTGTGTATACCTCTCCTTAATCTTGCATATACCTTCTCACAATCCTTTTTCACATTCCACATTCGATCTTACAAATAAGATCTTACATTTATACCATAACCTAAGACCAATTTTAATAGGTCAGCTCTACAAGATATTACAATAAAAAAATTTTACAAACAATATAATATCCGATGCAATAACCGATTGAACATGTCAGCTTAATGCATTTACAACAATAATAAATCATCTCCATAGTGTGCCATGCTGATCTAGAAAAGATAAACCTGCCAGTGCAACCTTAGGTAACCCTGGACCTATTTGTCGGTAAAAGAAAATATGTAAATATGAATATACCAATGATTAATTCTTCAAAACAAAGTGTCCACACGATTTCTTCGACATTACCAAGTGTCGGTGATCATTATATCCTTCCGATGAACCATATACCAGTAACTGTGCAATAGTTGCTTGCCGGTGAATGCTGCTGGATCTCTAAAGTGCTAGAGTTTTAGTAGGTGTTGACATCAATAACAAAAGCATACCAAAATATCAACACCAAATGTACAGTTAGATTCTAATGCAAGCCCCTTCGGTAAATTGTTATAATTGATTAATAGTGTATACCAGTTTTGATTCTTTAGTAAAATATGCTACTAAGAGAGTTTTAGATAGATTTAAGGATGTAAGGAAGAAAACATTCCAGAAGATGATTGAAGATGATAGGGTGAGATTGAATAAAGGTTTGTAGGTTATTTTAGATACATTGACAGAAGGTGGTAAATTGTATGTCTTGTCTAATTTTGCCTAAATTCATTGTAAATATAGACAAGCAAATAAGTGTTTGCCGGGGAAAACTTGCTAGTATTTCATAGTCCTTTGATCCCAATGTAGCTCCAACCAATAGTGTTGAAGGACAGATTTTGGCTCTAAATGATCAGATCTCAAGCCTCAATGTGGAAAAGGACAAAATTTTGAGGAGAGTTGGTGAACTCCAGAACTTGATTGCCTCCTGGTTGGACACCATGTAAAGCAATAAGGTAGACTGCATGAAGGCAATGGATCAACCTGTTTCTTCTAATCTAAAGGAAGTAGATATTCATGCAACTGTATTTAGTACATTTATTATAGTTTTGGATAACTTGAAGAGCGGGTGGGACACTCACCTAGGATTTTTGAAGACCACTTTTGTTGACATCTTCAAGTATTTGTAAAGTCTTCGACAGGTATCTCTGTATATAAATTTTGGACAACACCCCATCTTTCGCATTGCTTTCAAAGGGGGAGAGAAAATGTGAAAAATGTATAGTATAGAAGAGTGTAATTACAGGTTTTAGAATTCTTTGTCTAAGGGGGAGCCTTAGAAATTCTTTTGATCCGGTGTACAGTTCTCAACACTTAGCCATTTTTCTTGAGTATTGCCATCAATGACAAAGGGGGAGATTGTTGGCAATTGACACTCATTCGGTGGCTTCTAATGATTTATTATTGGTTTAGGGTTGTCATTAATGACAAATCTTTATGAGATTCCCATCCAGTAATCACAGATCTTCATTTTTGGAAGAGGATGTCAACTGGTAGCCAATTAATCGGTATTTCAGGATGAACAAAGCAATTTTGGTCTGGAAGCTTTTCGATGATTGCAAAGCTATGAATCATGTATGGGATGATTGGGAAGACATAGAGACATGATTTTATTGTTATTTTGGTGATCCACATTTATCTTTGGTGATCTGGTCTAGCCGACATATGACTACATGTTACATTAGTAGACCGACATGGTAAATGATCTATTTTGTGATAGCGGATATATAAGACCAGTGTAGATGATCTTTTTGGTGAATGATATGGTTGTATGCGAGTGAGTGGTGATTGCGAATATATTTTGGTATAGTTTCACATGCACATTCTTGATCTAGTAGCTAACTAAGATAGTGAACAGGGCAAAACAAAGCATAACAACAAAGGTGATTTAGTCTGTGTATTTGGCACAACCGGAACTCATCTAGGCATTGTAGATGCTATTTTGGAGTTAATTTGTTGTAATTCATCATTGTAATTAATCAATAAGATAGTGAGCCTTCCGGGGTTGTAGCCCTTATTATATTTGAGCAATGAGCTCTAGGCAGTGTGTCTGAATGCTTATACATTCCCCATATTATAATATTGTTTTTCTACTTGCCATAGTGGAATAATATTGTGGGTTCAAATCCCACCGTGGTTTTTCCCATTTAGGTTTCCATGTACAAATCTGGTGTTATGATTTTGTGGTTGATTGTTTTATGTTCTTGCATTTCAATTTCATATTTATGCTTTTGATGGTTTAAAGTTAAGTCTGAAAATTTGCTAACTGGTAGATCATTGATTCACCCCCCATAAATTAGTTTACTTTATGATGATTTGATGGTATCTAACCATATACTATCCCTAATTCATATGATGATGATCTTGATAGTGCTTGACTGTCTTCTACTACGTTTGTGACAAGGGATGATGCCATACCACTCATTCATGAGCATGACATAAAATCATGATTTCCTTTCACTTGTCTTCCTATTATATGTATATATGTTGTTGTATATGTGTTGGTGATGATAGGTCTGCAGGTACCAGATATCAACTCCACCTGGCTTCACAGGTTTGAGTGTGTCTTATCCCAATGGCAAGTTGATCGAAGATGACATGAAAACCCATTCTACACTCTAGGTTTAAGTTGATTACCCTTGTCAGTTTAGAGTCTTGGTGTGAGTTATTGTTTAGCATCAAGTGGTTACTTGAGTTATCCCATATTGGATTGCTTTTAGTGTTATGGTTGTTGAATGATTTAATTATTTTGTTTAATATAGTTTAATAATGTTAAATTAAATTAATAGATTTACATAGTTTATAATAATAAATTAAATAAATAATTGATATAAATATTTAATAATAATATGTAATTAATAGTTGGAAATTATTATTTATACTTTGGATTTATATTTAATTAATGATTGTATATCATTATTATCTATCAGGGATTATTTGTTATTTATTTAATTGTTAGGTTGTGGCTTTTATATTAATTTGGATATTTAGCTATTCACCCTTGGTTATTTAATTATTGGGACTTTATATTTAATTGTTCCCATGTTTTAATTTATCATTGGTTGTCTATATTATTATTCCTCTTTGTACCCTTTTTAGATTAATTAACATATTTTCTCTACCTACCCTATTATTCTATTGGTTGAATTATTGAGTAAGTTAAGTAAATAATATTTTATTAATCTTACCTTAGTTTTTGAGAAGGGTTGGTATGAAATATATTTTATTCTATTATTTTTATTGGCCATCATGTTCATATAGCTTTTCCTTTGATTTTCTATTTAATAGATTTCCTCTACATTTACCTAGGTTGGCCTCCGGGAAGTATTTTTGCACATTCGGCTGTGGTAGCCATTTGGATTTGGATTTGTTGCTTGGAGTTTGTTTGAATCGGTTAGAGAATCAGATTTCTCTTCATTAAATTTTTTGACCATAGCTTCTATTGTTTCTAGGTTGGATATTTTAGCCTGTGTTCTTCGCATTTGGTTTTCAAAGATTGTCTGCACCGTGTCTGTGATGTTTGCTTGGGCCAAGACAAATGAAGATTTAAATTGGTTAATTGTAATATACTTTTGAAACAAATTTTATAAGGGGCTTTGATTTATATATACTGGTTTCCATATATTGTTCTTTGTAGTTGCTATAGTGTTTTCTTGTGTATGAATGTTGTGTATAAGTTTCCTGATTGAGTCATGATTTTGGTTTCCTTTGAGTTTTTTATCTGGCTCCTTTGATTGAGTATTCATTTGCGTCTCTTTTGATAATGTTTTTGGAATTTATCATTTCCTTTATTTTTTCTATGTTGCTTGCAAGTTTGAGTTTTCTGTGTTTGAGTAAATGCACTAAAACTGCATATGCGCTAATTCATTTATCATATGTGTTGTTTCTTGTTGCAAATGTGAGGTTTCTTTTAGCAAATGCACGATTTTATGTGGTATATGCACTATCTAGTTTAACAGATGTGCTAAAGCTTAACAAATGCACTAAATGATCTGATAAATGTGCTACACTATTAGTCAAAGGCACTACAGGAACTAGTAAATGCGTTGCAGGACCTGGCATATGTGTCGTTCTATGGAACATATGTGTTGTTCTGTCTATTTTGTCAATTTTGTTGTTTCTAAGATTTTTTATTTGGTTTTTGAATACCCAGAGCCTATTTCTAATACTTGAGATGTTCCAGGTCTATTTTATTGATTGATTATTGGTTATTTTAACTATTTGGTTTATGTATGAGTTTATCTTGTAGCCAGTCTCCTTGGTTATATTTCTTTATGTTGGATTCTTGCATTTGCCTAAGAGGTTTTTGTGCTGCATGGGATATTGTTGTATTTATTTGACACCTTGGTTTAGTAGGTCTTTTATTATTGTGAGCCCATGGTTATGTGAAGATATTTTATGCATTTCTTTATTGTTTCCCTAGGGTCTAGGTGCATGCTAGGGAGAGAGTGAGCTTCTAAATGAGTGAATGTGATTGCCTAGAGTAGATGGCCAGGTTAACTAGAGTCTAGATCACTGGATATCTCATTGGGAGTTTTACTTTATATTAAAGTGATAACTTAATTGATAATTATTGGGGTTTGGGTAGAGTAGTTCATCTTAATAAGACAAAAAATGGATTGGTTGCCCCTCTACCTTGCCTAGTGGTGGTGAACCGAGATAGGATTGGGAAGGCTTTGGTAACCTAGGTAAGCTAATCTCCCTTACTCCATAGAGGTTGAGATGGCTCCGCATGTGCATCTAGGATGGCTGGGACATGTGCTTAGGTTCTCATTTGTTGCATGTGATGACACTCTTTTCCTTACATCTAGGTCCTAGTGCCTTGAGTCTTGTTTTAATGTGTTTCCCCTCGAGGATTCGTGATTGTGATTGGAGATTCTATGATTTTCATTCTTGCACTTGTTTTGTATTGGTCTTTCCTTGGTTGTTAGGTGTCAGCCTATATCTAGAGTGTGAGTGGGATCTTGTGTCATCTCCTATCACGGGGGGTGGTTCCTTATGGTTCCACATGGTTGGGTAGTTTGATGCCTTCTTCAATTGGGATGTTCTTCATTGGATTATTTTGTATGGATATAGATCTCATGTCTTCACAGCTATGGAGGGATACTTGTAGCAAATTGTTGTGTATATTTTACATGGCATATGTATGTATTGAATTCATAATATAATTGTATTTGAGATTAAAATAATTATGCTCCTTGATGTAATTGATTATTGTGTAGTAGGTGGTATAGTATTGGACATATTGATGTATCATGTATATCTTGTGATTGATTCATTAATGGAAATAGAATTGGATCTATGGTTATGCATTTAGTGCTATATGTATTCTCAGTATGGTTTAAGAGATGGATTAATAATGTGGTAATTGGTACTGGTAATAGAGTAAGTGATTGGGATTAGGAATATTTGGTATTGATGTTTTAATATGAACCTAATGAGGTTAATTGGTAGTTACATTGATGAAGATCATATTTATGATAGATAGAATAGAAATGATCTTGCATGTGTATGGAAAGAATAGTTGATAATATAAGTAGTGTGTATTAGATTAGTTGTAATTATGATGTTGTTGCTTATGATTAGTAGTGTAAGTAATGACGTTGATTTACTTTAGGAAAGAGCTATTTTATTGTGTTTTATTTCTGCTTGCGTATCATGATTGGTGATTATGTTCATGATAGGTAATTGTATATCATTTAATAGATGTTAGATGCATAGGAGTAGTTAGTTGATTATATTACATTAGTAGATGTTTTTTTTTTTAAAATAATCTCTATTTGCATGTTACTTAGTGTATTTCTCTAGGGTATTTTGGTGAGCATTATAGAATAAAAATCAAACTTCGTCTTTTTCTTCTTCTTTACTTCTTTGCAATCCTTACAGATGTGACTTGATTTACTATAATTCCAACAAATGACTTTAGACTTTCCAAGAGATTTCAATCTCCCTCTAGACTTGGATTTAATATGCTTCTCATTCTTCTTGCCTTTTTCCTTAGGTCTTCCATGAATAGTTAGGTCTTCTTTCGAACTAATGGATACCTTCCTTTGCATATTTTCACTAAAAAAGGCACCCACCACATCTTCAGAATTCAAAACAAAAAAGTATTACCGATAACCATAACAAGAGAATCCCATGAATCAAACAAAGAACAAAGCAAGATCTGACATCTCTCCTCCTCATCCATCTTGACACCAATAGATACTAATTTAGCCACCAACATATTAAATGCTTTTAGGTGGTTTGTAATCCATCAATCCTCTTTCATTCTCAAGGAATACAATTTCTTCCTCAAGAAAATTTGATTTAATAAAGATTTGGCTTTATACATGTCACCAAGCTTAGTCCATTACTTCTTTGCAGGGGTCTCTTTGTGGACATTTGTAATGCCTCACCAGGAAACCTCGAAGGGATTAAACTAAAACACTTGAAAAGAGTGTAAATATTTTTTTTTTTAAATTTAATAAACTAAATGATGCATTAAGTTAACATTACATTTAACTTGCACAATAGAAGACTTAACTTAACTCCTAAAGGGTTTCCCAACATGGTTTACATGATTTAAACTAAAGATTGCTTAACTATCGTGCCCAAACTTTTGGGCAAAAACAAAACAACAATTTTTTTTTTGACAACATAAACTCACAAAATAATCTACATTTAAAATGAAATCAATTAAGTTTTGCCTTAACTAAGGTGTAAATAGAAGTGTTTACTAAAGCTGGAATGATTAACTCAATCAATCAAGTGATAATACTTAATGAAGACTAATCATTCCCTAAGAGGGTCATCGCAATTTAATTAGTTAATTTAATCAACCTAATTAATTTGCCGCTAATTAAAGTCGAGAGATATTTAAATAGCTCAATTTATTTAAAACATTCCAGGCCAAAAACTATGATAATGTTATCTTAAATTTACAATTAATTAATTGGGCGCATGCAAATTCATTATTTAAATTTAACCAATAAGGTTACAAATTCAATAATGTTATTTGCCAAATAAGTATAATTTATACTATAGCCAATTTTAATCTCCCCTAAACCTTCAAATAATAATTTTCATTTACAAATTTCACCCAAATTAAATTTAACTTGACGTCCACATTTAATTAAATACAAAAATTATCTATGAAATATCCTTATTAATAATCCTTGATAAAATTACGTCAATAATTATGATATTAGAACTATATAAAATTAATCCCCCAATTTAATTTCAGCTAAAAGTGAAAGGGGTCTAATTATTACTTAAGCATTCATTAATATTTATTAATAAAATAAAATAAAATTGGTTTCAACTCAACCTCTTATATATATATATATATATATATATATATATATATATATATATATATATATATATATATATATATATATATATATATATATGCAATTGGAAAAACAAATCTAAATTTATACCTACCCCTTTCATATATATATATATATGGTGTTAAATTAAATAATTCAGCTATACCAACTAATTATAAGATTACATCTTACACCAAAAACCTTAAATTTGAAAGTTATAATTAAAACTATAATTCAAATCTCTCTTTTATTTTTATATACTAACCCTAACTCGAATATGGGCTAGGGTTACATTTTTAATATACTTTTATTATTTAAATGCTAACCCTAACCCAAAATTAGGTTAGGGTTGCATATTTTTATTATCTAAAAATTCTCTCTTTCTCTATTGCTTTTACCTTAACCCGAAATTGGGTTAGGGTTTATTGTTTTTATTTTTATTTTTTTGTGTATTTTGTGTGTGTTGCAGGGTATGACGACCATGAGGCGACGGTGAGTGAGAAGGCATGAGGGCCAAGGCAGGTTTAGGGGGCCGCAGGGTACCACTGTGGATACACACAGTGGTGGCCCCGACACCGCCCATTGTGGTTATCCACATTGGTGGTGCCGATGCCGCCCACTGTGGTTGCCCACAGTGGTGAAAGCGACTCCGCCCACTATGGGTACCCACAGTGGTGGCACCGACGCCGCCCACTGTGGATGCCCATAGTGGTAGATACGGCCCGTGACACCTTCTGGGGGGAGGGGGTAAAGGTTTCAGACCTCCCAAAAAAAATAAACAAGTCTCCCTTTTTTTAAAAAAAAAAAATTTGTTTATATTTGTTTTTAAAATATATTAAAATATAAGTATATATATATATTTATATATATATATATATAAATATCTCCAGGGTTGGTTTTTTTATAAATATATGTAGGACAAAAACAGAGTATAGGCAGCATAGAATAGATACACATTCTTTTCTTTTCTTTTTTGTGTAAAATGTGATCTAGTTAACATGTATACAAATATTCATTTAGCTAGATTAAATAGATTTATATTATGCAGCATTAACAACATTATGATTGTCAGTTTTTAACAGTTTTATAAATATATCAACCAGTTCATTTCCTCTTTTAAAATTAGGCATAGATCTATTTGCAATTTTTGGTTTTCTAAGTCTGTGTATGCATATATATATATATATATATATATATATATATATATATATATATATATATATATATATATATATATATATATATATATATTTATATATATTTAAACACATAACAACAAACTTTCTAAACTAACAGATTTATTTAACAAAATTTCCCTTCATTTTAACTTCTAATAGATAACTATAGGAAAGAGGTAAATTAAATTTGTCTCCTTTAGCTTTCTGCTTTTTTTCTTTTAAATAGGAAAATGACAGTAATAAATACAATTACAACAACATTTAAATAGTACAAAAAAACACTTAAAACATTATCATTTCACTTTCTGCATTTCCCTTTTTTTTATATAAATTACAGAGATAAATAGATGACAGATTTCAATAGGAGACATATTTAAATAAAAGACAAATTTCAGATAAATGACAGATTTTAGTTAAAAGACAGCAGCATAATACATTTCTTTTCCTTTGCAATTTATACAAAACAGAGTTAACCAAATGCACTCTTTTTTATTCATTTTAAATGATCCATACATCAATAAAATACATCTTAAGGCTTAGTCAATAATACAGATTTCTAAACCATTTTACAATATATTTATAGTAAAAGAACTCTTTTCTTTCCCATCCTTTCTTTACAACAAATACAAAAATTACATTCTTTTTTCTTTTTCTTTCTGGAATTAAAATAAAATCAGCAACTCCTAGCTTTTTTTTCCTTCTTTTCCAAGCAACTTGCATACAAAATCTTAAGGCTGTGACCATGGAGTGCTCACCTCCCAGCCTAGGCTTACTAGAAGCCACCCCCAAGCTTGGAAAACCAAGTCCTAGACGGGTTACACTCAAGCAAACACAAACAAGCAAGGGAAAAACACAAACAAGCACATTCCCATCCCAAAGCCGAACTTTATCACATAATGTGATATTTACATGGGTGGAAGTGGACCAAGTACCTTGAGAAGAACTGCAAGATAGTAGATCACAGCCAACTCATGGCAACCAAGAACACAAAAAAATCCATCTTAACCCAACATCCTTCTAACCTAGGGATAGCTTGGAGAAGAGTAGTCCAATTCCACAAATATTTTCAGCAACACTTAGCCAAAAATTCTATTCTAAAACTATTTTTTTTTTAAATTGCCAGATCTCCAAAGATGGAGAGTGGGTGATTAACTCACTAAGTCTCAATCTCTTGCCTAGGAAGGCTTCTACAACTCTTTCCAACCTCTTGGATAGAGTGAGAGGCTCCTTTTTGTTTGTCTTCCCTAGGTCTTACACACTCCCTAACCAAGGCACTTCAAGAAGAGGAATGTAATGGTGAAGAGAAATGACACATACCAAGAAGGTTATTTACCCAAGGATGGAACTCCTAAAGATGAAATTCGGCCATCTAGGAAAACCCACTTTTTTGTGAGGTAAAACAAGTCTTAGGGGAAGGACACATGGCCAAATTTGGCCTTCACCCATAGGTACCCCATAGGGCCCTCTAAAAATGCTCCAAAACTGACTCTAGGAGTTGGTTTAACCCTTAGAAAGTCCACCTAAAGTTAACCGACGGGTCAACTCTGAGTTGACCTTCCTTATGGCTCACTATCCTATATTTCTTGGAACCTTCAAGGATAATTTGGAAATATATCAATTAAACAAAAAATAAATCTCTCAATTTCTTGGAACCTTCAAGGATAATTTGGAAATATATCAATTAAACAAAAAATAAATCTCTCAAAAAAGTGACATGACGATTGCCAACACAACATACAACATATGTGTCAAGTGACACTACAAAAATAATTCCACATCACCAATACACATATGGCAATTGTCTCTTGAATGATTTAAACAATTTAATAAATACAATTTACACACATGCAAACATTTACGTTTACGAATAAAATACGATACATATGGGGTGTTGTCTCTCCAAATAGATAACCCCTGGTTTTACGAACGTACATAGGCCTGGGCTTGATTCTCCATAATGTTTCCATGGTCACATGGATAATTTTCCTGCGCATATTAATTACACATTAGTACTTTCCAACAGTCTCATATGATATTAAACATATAATAAGAATACAAATTGATCACTACATACAATTGATATCATACTAATCAATTTACCATATAACAAGGCAAATCCACATAAGAAATTATCATAATCTTCATAAATTTAATCCATTCATAAGATATGCATCATATTTCTAACATCATAATAAGTCCTGCAAATCAAATAATGACATACACCATCTCAATGCTATCCTATTCTAGAATCATATAAAATTCTATATCCACAATGCATAGAAATAAAGCATCAATATATCAATGTTATCTAATTCCTGGGATCATATAAATTTCTATATCCATAATGCATAAAAATAAAGCATCCATAATAGTTCCAATATGAAAAATCACTGAAATGCTAGGATGGGTCGGGGTAGGGCCTCACACCCTCCCCCTCTAGGCATGAATTTTCTCTTGGAGTTCATAAAAAAGATGAGGGTACTATGATCTCATGCGTGTTGCATCCTCCCATGAAGCTATAACCTCATCATAGCAATCCCAATGGACCCTAACCTGGTCTAGCTCTCGACCTCGAAGGGCCAACGTTTGGTGAGCCAAAATGTGAATGGGCTCAAAAGCTAGTAGCTTGTCCGACTCCACCTACAAGGCATCCCAATCTAAAATATGAGACTCATCATAGATATACTTCCTCAAAACTGATACATGAAACACATCGTGGATGTGTGATAGGTTAGGTGGCAAAGCTAGGCAATAAGCAACTGGTCCTATCCTCTCAAGGATCTCAAATGGTCTGATAAAGTGAGGTGCGAGCTTAGAACCCTTTCCATAATGGATTGGACTCTTATGCGGCCGCACTCTCAGAAAAACTCTGCCCCCAACCATGTAACTCCGGTCTATCCTCTTTGCATTTGCATACTTCTTCTGCCTATCCTGTGCCTCTCTAAGGTGTTGTCTAATCAAAATTACCTACTCCTCCATATCATGGACCATCTCAAGACCTATGGCCACTCTATCCTCAATATGGTCCCAACTCAAAGGTGTCCTGCAAGGTCTGCCATACAAGGCTTGAAAAGGTGGCATCCCCAAAGAAGTGTGATGCCCATTATTATAGGCAAACTCTACTAAATGAAGGTACTCCTCCCATCAGGTTTGATGATCCATGACATACATCCGGAGCATATCCTCTAACACTTGGTTAACCCGCTCTATCTGTCCATCCATTTCCGGATGATAGGTTGTGCTGAAATTGAGCTTGGTGCCCATTGTTGCCTGTAATGCCTTCCAAAAGGAAGAAGTGAAGAGGGAATCCCTATCATAAATAATCTTGCGTGGAACACCATGAAGCCTGACAATGTCTCTCAAGAATACCTATGCCACTGTTGGTGCTATGAAGGTAGTCCAAACTAGTGAGAAGTGGGCCACTTTGGTCAACTTGTCAACTATCACCAAGATAGGATCATGGTGATGGGATGACATGGGAAGACCAATGATGAAATCCATGGATATAGTATCCCACTTCCACTCTGGTATAGCATGGGACTGGAGCAACCCACCAGGATGGCGGTGCTCCACCCTGACTCTCTAACACTCAAGGCATCAGGCTACTAATTCAGCAATAAGCTGCCGCATACCTGGCTAATGATATAACTATCTCAAGTCTGCATGCATCTTCTTAACCCTGGGATGCATTGCATAAGGAGCTCTATGAGCTTCCATGACAATGAACTCTCACAATCCCCTAAGAGAAGGTACATAGATGCACCCTCTATGACATAATAGTCCATTAGACTCTAAGGAATAATCCACATACTTCCCTTCCAAGGTGTCCTGAGATCGAATCATCTGACAAACCTCTAGATACCATCCATCCTCTGGTAATAGCTGCAATATATGATCTATCAAATCTATGCTCATAGATGTGGAGTATACCTCATGTCGTCTCCTAGTCAAGGCATCTGCAACTACGTTCTCTTTCCCCTTGATGTAATGGACATCAAAATCATACTCACATAGAAACTCCATCCATCTTCTCTAACGGGCATTAAGATTAGGCTGGGTGAAGATGTACTGCAAACTCTGATGGTCTGAATGAAGCTCGAAATGATGACCCAAAAGGAAGTGTCACCATCTCACAAGTGCATGTACTACTACTGCTAGCTCTAGGTCATGCGTAGGGTAGTTAAGCTCATGAGTCTTAAGCTTCCTAGACTCATAAGCTATAACTCGACCCTCTTGCATAAGGACTGCTCCTAATCCATCCAAAGAAGCATTTGTGCATACCATGAAATCAACTGTGGGGTCTGGCACAATGAGGATATGTGTACTAGTGAGTGCCCTTTTCAGATCCTAAAAAGCCCTCTCACACCTTTCTGTCCACTCGAATTTCTTTCCCTTTCGCTGGACGGATGTAATGGGATGTGCAACTCTGGAAAATACCTCAACAAAGTGTTTGTAGTATGCTGCTAGACCCATGAAGCTCCTGACCTTTGTCACACTGGTTGGCGCTAGCCAATCCATAATAGCTCTGATCTTTGATGGGTCAACTGAGATCCCATCACTGGATATAACATGCCCAAGGTACTTGCCCTTTGATCTAAAGAAAGCACACTTCGTCAAACTACCATACAACTGATTGTCCCTCAAACACTACAAAACCTACCTCAAATGCTCCTCGTGCTCCTTCTCATTCCAAGAATATATCAAAATGTCATTGAGGAACACAATCACAAATCGGTTGAGGAAAGTGTGGAATACCCCATTCATGAGACTCATGAATACAACTGGAGCATTCGTAAGACCGAATGGGACCATAGTGAACTCATAGTGGCCATATCTGGTACAAAATGCGGTCTTGTGAATATCACTCTCCACAATCCTTAATTGATGATACCCTAACTTCAGATCTATTTTGGAAAACACTTTAGCACCCTAAAGCTGATCAAACAAATCATCAATCCTAGGCAAGGGATAGCAGTTCTTGATGGTTACTTTGTTTAGCTGCCTATAATCCATGCATAACTGAAGGGACCTGTCCTTCTTCTTCATGAAGATGACTAGTGCGCCCCAAGGGGAGACGCTAGGATGAATATGACCCTTCTCTAAGAGTTCCTCAAGCTGCATCTTGAGCTCATTAAGCTCATGTGTGGTCATCCCATAAGGTTCTCTCGAAACTGGCTCGAATCTTGGTACACGATCTATGTGGAATTCAATCTCTCTGCTAGGTGGCATACTAGGTAGTTTGGCTGGAAACACATCTACAAACTCCTCAAGGATGGGATGATCATCTAGGAAAGGCTCCTTCTCATTTTCTTCCTCTCTATCACTAATGGTGATAAAAAACAACCGGCATCCCTTTCACATGCTCTGCTTAAGCTACATAGTAGAAATCATACAAAGAGACACAGACCTCTCAATCCCAGTGATTACTATGGGAGCACCATGATCATCCTCACACTTGATCTTTTCAGGCGACAATCCATCTTGGCTCTGTGGGCGTAAAGTCAATCCATGCCAAGTCTGGTGCCATAAGATCCAAGTGGTGTAACTCTAAGGTCTACTAAGGTGGTGGTATTACAAATTTGGAGTGGACATCCCCTAACCTCTGAATCCACTGACACTCTAGCCCCTACAGCTAACTCCACTTCCCAATTGACACCTTGCCTAACTACCACTAGCCCGCAATGCTCCACAACCAATGGAGATATAAAGGAGTCAGTAGCTCTTGAGTTAAACAATATAGAAATACCGATACCTCTGATCATACCTGCAGCCTCAATAATTGTGGCCTGGTGCTCTGCCTAGTGGCTGTCAACCACTCCGAAGACCCTATGGGACTTGCCCATATCTCCAACTGTAGGCTCTGATGCTACCATCCTCTGACTTCTTGCCATCTGACCTTGTGACACTCTCTCGCCATGTGCCCCATGGCTCCACATGTGAAACAAGAACCGCATGCCTGGAACTGTGTGCCCTGAGGCCTAGAGAAAGGTTTCCCAACTGTCTACTTGAACCATTGTACCCACTCCTGGAAGACTGCTAAGTCTGTACCGGAGGTGTGTAAGTACCCTGTGCTCTCTGGTCATGCCTGGGACCTTGTGAATGCCACTGCTTGGGCTTGGAGCCCTACTCTCCCTAAGGGGGCCTCTGCCTCTAATTCTGCTGTGAGTTTTGTAGAGGAGGGGGTTTAAAGGACCCCAATGTATTTTTGTGGTTGCCTTTCCAATGGGGTTTCTAAAACCCGAAAGACTAGGGTGCAGGGTTTCAGTTTTGAAACTAATCCCTCGTGTCCTATGGCCTAACCTAAATCTCCTCTGCTATTAAGGCCTTCTCCATAGAAACCTGAAGGTTTCCTGGAGTGACCATCCTTACCGGTCCTGCTATCCCAGCATTCATTCCCCTGATAAAATGGTTGACGAGAAGCTTCTAGTCCTTTAGCTAATCCACATACGGTAGGAGCTCAATGAACTTACTCTCATATTGGGTCACTGAGAGACCCTTCTGCTCAAGGTCGTGGAACTCATCTATCCTGCGCTACTTGAAGTGCTCTGATAGGTATCTCTCCCTGAACCTCTCTATAAAGATCTCCCATGTGAGGGTGTCTGTAGCTAGGCCACACTTGTATTCCGCTTGTCTCCACCATGTGGAGGTCGTCCCTCTTAAAAGGTGGACTGCTACTCGTGCCTTCAGATTGCTTTTCATAAGAATGCAATGCAAAGCACTGATCTAGGCTCAAAAGCCAAGTCTCAGCTTCTACCCCATCGGTAGATCCCCCAAAAGATGGTGGCTGGAGGCGAAAAACCTCTCTGATCAGATCCCCTGGATCTCGACGTGCCCTCTCAATATAAATAGGTGTGGCTACTGGAGGTGGTCTGGGTAGATGAGCGGACATAGGCTCATGCTCAGCCTAGCCCTCTAAGGAATTAGGAGGTGGAATCCTACTCTGTTCCCTAACTACTGATCTATGGCTCCCTGAGTTCTGGTTTTCTGCAAATGTAATGCCCCGCTAGGAAACCCCGAAGGGATAAGCCAAAATTACAAGAATAGAGTGCAAATTTTTTTTTTTTAAAGCTACAACACATAAGATGCAACAAGATAACAAAGATTTAGATTACATAGCGGAATACTTCAACTAACACCTAAAGAGCTTCCCAACGAGATTACTTAAATATCAAAATTCACTTAACTCACACAATTAATCCAATAAACTGAATATCTTAATAACGAGATAATTCATAATCAGGATAATTTCTTTCAAAGGATGGAAATATAAATCACAACAAAGATTCATCATTAAGATCCATTCATAATTCTCGTTCAAGCTTTTCGTTTAAAATTACAAACCATACATCTAACATTCTAATACACTAGGATTTTATCATAACATAAGAGATCTTTCCAAGCATATTTAAATTCCTTAACCACAGCTGAGTATAATTCATTACTCTAAGTTACATTCTTTCATATTCCAACTTACTGCATTTTAAAAGACGATTACATACATGCATTTACGATAAATCTCATCTAAACCAATTAATCATTCGATCAACATGGCATTCAAGAAGGAACTGAATATAAGCATTTAAAGTTAATTCCATTTATCCAATTAACCATTCTAACATAAGTTAATCATTCATGATAAAGCTGAATAAAGGAATCATAAGAGAATACATCACATAACACCATAATGATCTCGGAGTTCACCCCTAAAGGGCTACATCTCTGGGTCTGCGCAACTGCAAGACCCCTCTGATAATTAATAAAGTTAAGAATACAAGAGGTTACACCATACAATCCAGCCATCAAGGCGATACATAAACAATATACAAACGACCACATCAGTCCATTAATACATAAACGATCCTTGAAAAGAACAGGATCCAGCTGAACATAATCAAAGCTAAAACAAAGGTCCAGAAGAGCATCCATAAAACTGAGCCATCACCACCCAAGGTCTAACATGAAACCGACACTCACAAGGGCAGAGACGAAAGGACGACTCACAAAAGTACTCCTAACAGGACAAACAACAACACACTAGCGAACGTAGGGACAAGTGTCATCACACGACCTGGTATGGATACCATGGCAAGTCTTCATAGGTTCCGGCCCCATACACTAGGTCACCCTGGCAACCTAATCCGAACTTCCGGCCCATCCAAGCCTCATGTGGACCCACACATCCTCTCGTGAAGACAAGGAAGATGGTTTTCCATTTCAGGCCTTCTCACAGCATGTCGAATCTATGATAGCACTCGTCTCATGTGTGAGGCACATTTATCTTGTTTAGAGATTACATTCTAATCTACTTAGGTTATCACTTATTAGACTCACTTTCGACGGGTTACCCAGCAGCCACTTTGGGCGCGGCCCCCAATCGAAAGCCACTTTCCCATACGACACTAGACTAAACTCAGACGAACTCAAAACCAAGGAATACACATGGTTAGACAAACGGAGTTCAAGAAGAGAGAAACAATCATCTGGTCAAAACACGACTTGAAGATGAACACTTACTGACGGTACTCTAACTACAGACCTGACAAACTAAGGTCAACCATGAATCATCATTCGACTCACACAACGAGGATATGATCAAAACGACACTACCACAATACAATAGTCAACTCGGAATTGAGGACTAAAATAGGTACCCCAAGTCAATCCAAACGTCAGGGTCCTACTAAACAAAGCAAAACATGCCATTTCATAATTAAAGGCGAATACAGAAATTAAACTCGCAAGACAATAATCAGACAAGGCAATATTTCCTCAAATTGATTTAATCATTACAAGTCGATCAAGTTTTCTACAAGATCTGAATCAGCTTACAGTTATCTACCTCATCAAGGGATAAGTTGTTCTTGGTTTTCTAACTCCTAAGGTTCAAAGCATCGAACAGGCAAAATAAGCCATAATGAGTTTTTAAACCATATTTATAATAATACAACTCAGACAACCATTAATCTATTAAATAAGATATTTAATCTCCAACAAAACATCATTAAGTAGAATTTACATCGTATTTCAACGATTTTCCAATAACATATTATTCTCTATTATTTTTAAACAATACTACATCAAATAGCCATCTTCCCTAATCAGCTAGAAGGTAAGGTATAATTTTATTAGAACAAGATCAAACCAAATATAATCGACAATATTAAATTGCAAAATAGCAGTTTCAGAACTTAATTAGAAGAAGGCATACGCCACGAAATGATGTTGAACAACAATTAGCCTATAAACTCCTTTATAACGTTAATCAATATCCAATCAACCTTTCAAGATTAATGCTACCTCATTCATAATTAGCAAGCTAAATAACATTTAACATGAAATATCTTTCATTAAAATGATATTAAATATCATATGTTTTTCTTTTTTTTTTAATGATAAAAAAAAACATTTAAAAAAAAAAACCATTTTATAAAAATGATGTTTTCATTTCAACAAAAAACGCAATTTAAAACTTAGCGGCGAGGGCGGGCCATGCCCTAACCCTAGCCGCAGGGCATTGCCCGAGCGGCGGCGCTGCTGCGGTGCCCGCAGGCTCCGTGGCGCCTTGCGGCCACCACAGACCTGCGGCCACCGCAGTGAGCCACGGCCGGGGTTTCCAATGCCTGCGATTTCCAAGCAGAGGTAAGGGTGAGCGGGGAGGAAAGGGGAGCGTGCGGGGGACGCACGGGGGAAGGGGGGAGGAGCGGGTGGAGCTCCGCTCCCCGCCCTCCAACCCCAAACCACAATCTAAAACAAAACCTACGCACAGTCCCGAACAAAACAACGCCCAGCTCAAAAAAATAAAATACACAGCGTTATAATACAACGCACAGTCCGAAAAAGATATAATAAATTTTCTTTTTTTTTTTAAAACCACACAGTCTGATAATTATCACAAACGCCCAGCACGAAATTGATAAGAAATTTCGATTTAAAATAAATTCGATTTAATATAAAATTCGTTTTCAACGAAATCAGATTTGGCATCAAGATTCTTGATGGAATTCATCCATTCCTAACACAAACAGGGGTTTTCAAACACCATATAGCAATGAGGAATAACACACCTCAATAAGAAAATTTCCAGCCAAATTCAAATGGACAATCAATTGATTTTTCAATAACAAATTCGGAATCCTACCTGAATACGCAATCCTGGAATGGCTGAAGGAGAGCCCACCTGCCAGATCCAGCATCATTCCTTCCCAAAACCTCCAAATTCATTCCAAATTTCTTCTCCAAAACAAAAAATGTCCATCCCTCAATTTTTCCCCAAATTTGGGTTATATGGAAGAGTTGACCCCAAAAATTCCATTTTGGAAATTAAAATTTTTATTTACAAATAATTCTCCAAATTAATCCTTTCTAACTATCAACGAATTAACTTGCTTTATCAATTCAAAAATCGATTTCCTCAATCAAATCAATTTAACCTTCCAAATTTAATAATCCAACAGAATACAATTAAACCTATCGCAATTAAAAACAAATCTTTCTTTTTCAACAGCATATATAAATGCATTTAATATTCAAAATCAGTTATTTGATCGAATTCACTCCCAATTTAAAATGAGCAACCCAATATCAACGAAAATCACATAACGGAAACCAGATTAATTTAATCCATTAATCATCAATGCACAAACGCATATTTAATCAAGATAATTACTAAGGACTAATTAATCAATTTAACCATGCACACCAAGAATGCAAATCGAGAAAGTCAACCAAACAGACGACTCACAAACCCAACAAAAAGGGATTACCGACGACGACTGGCGATGCTCACTGGAGCATGACTAAGGCCAACTAGGGTCTTACGACCACCTATCCCAACTCTAAGGATTAAAAAAGTACACTCAAACCTGCAAACCCAGGTGAAGACGAACCTCGCACTTATGCGGCATTGTACCTGAAATTTCCTGCAACCAAGATCACACATGCATACATATATAAAATTGAATGAAAGTGTTAGCTCGATGTTAATACCATGATATAGGTACACTAACAACTTGCATACAACTAGTGAGAAAACCACATCAATAGCTATGCGTTAATTCAAACATCTGACTATAATATAATATTACGATAAACTAATCAAGATTAAACCAAGGTTAGAGATCGATTACGGTAGGGGTACTACATTCTCCCCCCCTAGGTTCCGACTTACTCCTGGAAGTCGTAAGGCTAGATGGAGAACATGTCATACGCATCAGCCCTGAAACTCAATCAACAAAGATCAAATTGCACATAGAAATCTTTCCATAAATAAATGAAATATTATTGCAAGATCCTTTACAAACGCCATTATCCATTGGCCAGATGCATCTAAAACCATACATTCCTTAAAATATTCTAGGAATTATCCACAATCATAACAGAGAAACAAGAATTTCTTCCTTTCATTACACCAAATTAAAGCATTACAAAGAGGTAAACAACAATTACCATGATCATCGACCAAAAATGACAATAAAACATGCCATAATGATCAATTTCCTTTACCAATCCATCTTTATCATAAAATTTTATTGAATAGAACTAGCTTCAAATATCAATTTCTACAGCCAAAAAACTTTCATGAAATAAGAGCAACAAAATAACTCAATTGATTACACTTGCCAGGCATAAGAAAACCTTTCCAATGACTATGTCCCATAACATAGCGACAAGCTAATACAATTTACTCCATGATACAAATAATAACCATCCATATAACTGGAATGCATAACAGAAAAGGCCACATGTGAGCATGTCTAATGCTCGTTCAAAGGTAACATGCACGATCAGCATCTCTATGCCTGATCTCAGAACAACAATATGATCATAAGAATCCAATATCTCACTCAAAGGCTTGATGGTGCTAGGCACACCATAACGGTGCTACCTTCCATGCAAGACCTTTGTGAATATCCCTTGTTGTGTAAGGTGTTTAGCCTCCAAGAGATAGTCACCACACATAGGTAGGTAGTGGATACTAGCTGCATTACAGCCTCACATACCTCCATCCTCAAGGTTCCTTGCATCTACTTCCTCGTATACACTCATCCAAGCCCATCTCCTACGTTCTTGGAGAGGAATTCACATTGCAACACAAGACCAGCATCCGAAAACAATAATGATAAACCGGTTTAGCCACCAAAGTACAGAAGAATAAAGATAATTAAATCCTCAATTCCAACAGTAAGGCAAGAAAATAATCCAGAATTTCAACACCAAATCCAAGAGCAAAAGATCAGAAGATCGTGGCTAAACCTTCACAGTCAAAGTAGAATAAATTGCTGGCCCACAAGGAAATAAATAAATAAATAAAAGAAATTCATAAGTGCACATTACATCACTACGTGACTAATAGCTAGCCACCAATGAGGAAGGAAGGAACAATCGTCTAGCTATCCTAGTAGCTCATCATGTGGTGTGGCCAAGTCACACATCCACATGGCATGGCAGTGTGCACCTCGACATCACCCCACATCACGTCGTCACGTGGCATGGCTCTACCCAATACCTAGCAGTAGGCTGCATGGAAATGTCTACTACATCCCGCATCGTGTCTCAGCACGACATGGCAATACTCCAAGCGGACAAAGCATGCAATGGACGTATCCCGCATGGCAGTGTACCCCGCGGATAAGGCACGTGCTGGTCACACTCCGCATAGCGATGTTCCTCTCAGGAAACTCGCCGTAAGCCAGAGGTATACATGGCTAAGGTCTATCCACAAGTCTACCAACACTAGATGGCTGGCAACTTATGTAAGAACCATAACACGCCTCTCATGAAGACAAGGCAACCGATACTCCAATAGAATCCAACAATATGCTCAAAAACTACCATCTATATGCTCAAATAAAGGAGAGGAATAAGCTGGCACACATAAACCTATAAATAGGTTCATCAAAAGGGAAAGTATTGAGTACACCTTGATACAGTTTAGTAGTACAACTATATCATTCCTCGAAGTAGAGAAGCTAAAGTCGCTTCGCGCTGACATTACTGGTATGCCAATCCATACTATTCAAGGAACGGTTACTTCTAATACTACCCCTTAACATACTGAGTTACCCATAACCCGAGGTTTGGTACTCAATAGGGAAACAAATAAGCAACATTACATAAACAGTATGGTTTCCCATACTCATAAGCAACATATCCTCCATGGTTGATTACTTCACCAACCCATGGGCCCAAATAATAAGCACTGGTTTCTCACAATACACACAACTACACCAACACTGGTTTAATCACATTTACGGGGAGTACTTTTCAGTACGCTAACATCTATACAAGGGAGATTCAATTATGCTTTCTATAAAAATAACTGAATCAAGTTTACTCTAGATTCAAGTACTGAAATATTAACAATTCACAATTATATAAGGAATTAATATCATTCCTACATCTTTCTCGAATCTCACTAAGCATTCATAACTAAATTACTAGCTAAGCAAATTCATTTCTAAAGCTTAAGACTTTCATCTATCACTATGAAGCCAAAAGGCAAACACACAATTTCACATGTTTTATAAACATTCTATTTAAATCAATGCACTCTTTAATAGCATTTCTAAAAATTTTATGATTAGGCAAGGAGAAGGGAAAGAGAGTTTGATAGCCAAACTATTTCCTACAAGGACACAAGATCAATCAAGATCACGCTATAATATTAAATTTCTCACTATAAGCCTATCATTTCAATTACACGGTTTTCATTTCACTACCGATTAGAAGGATGACAATCAGCCTAACAAAACCATTTCCAATGATTATGGTTGCAACAAGAGGTTCTAGTTTTCCAAACAAAACAGAGATCAAGAGAAGCAATCTTTTCAGTAATGCAAGACCTCATAAGAACACTCACTTAATAATAATACAATATAGACACATGTCATAATCTGCAACCTATTAGAGAAGATCACATTACGATCAAAGATAAGCAAAGAGCTATTACCCAAATAAAACATATTAATGCACGCACATCAAACAAGCCTTTCATTCGCACTTTCTAAACACATTAAGGTAATTACATATACCCAAAAGCGAGTTCAATGGAGCATTTGCTAAAATACATCTTCAGTCAAACTGGTTTAATGAAACACATAAGACAATCTTTCAGAAAACACATTAATACTCTCTCAAAGCTACAATAACATGCTCTTTTTAATCCTTCTTCCACAAACCAAGCAGTTTCACATAATTCACTATTCGCATAGCAATGCACCTTTCTAAGGTAGAATTTAATCATGCTATTCCTACAAAATACACATGGAGAATTCTTTAAACGTACACATACAATTTTCTCCCATTCATCCAAAATAAATTTTTAAACCCATAGCCCTTTTAATAATCTAAAAACATGAGCATCATAAAGCCCACACAAGGGTTCAAGGAGTCACCCCTTTTTCTCTCTTGCAAACAAGAAAACTCGAATCAAAGATAATTACACATATCTTAATCATTTTAATTTCTAGAAAGAAAGAGAGAAATGGTGATGATCATTTAATTTTCTACAAAATAAGCATTCAATAATTGCCATACAAGTCCTTCAAGTGGACAACATTAAGCTAGATCAATATCTTTAAACAAACACAAATCGCACTTTCAGATTCAAGACAAGCATGGACCAATCCAAATGGGTTAGTCTAACAAGTACAACACTCAATAAGGGAAGGTACATACGACTCTCTTTCCAAATAAGAGTAATCGTAGACCAAGACATCAATAAGCACATAATGCACATACAAGCACTCAAACACCAACATTAAGAAGGCGAAGCAAGGTGTGAACACACATACGTCACACACAAGCTAAGGTCTTCTCAATCACTCACATGCAAAAGGAGGACAAGCATACACATAAGGTCGATACACCTCACACAAATAGAGGGCACACGCGACACCAGAGATCCCAATGTTTGCAACATGGGCTCTGATACCAAATGTAATGCCCCGCCAGGAAACCCCGAAGGGATAAGCCAAAATTACAAGAATAGAGTGCAAAATTATTTTTTTTAAAGCTACAACACATAAGATGCAACAAGATAACAAAGATTCAGATTACATAGCGGAAGACTTCAACTAACACCTAAAGAGTTTCCCAACGAGATTACTTAAATATCAAAATTCACTTAACTCACACAATTAATCCAATAAACTGAATACCTTAATAACGAGATAATTCATAATCAGGATAATTTCTTTCAAAGGACGGAAATATAAATCACAACAAAGATTCATCATTAAGATCCATTCATAATTCTCGTTCAAGCTTTTCGTTTAAAATTACAAACCATACATCTAACATTCTAATACACTAGGATTTTATCATAACATAAGAGATCTTTCCAAGCATATTTAAATTCCTTAACCACAGCTGAGTATAATTCATTACTCTAAGTTACATTCTTTCATATTCCAACTTACTGCATTTTAAAAGATGATTACATACATGCATTTATGATAAATCTCATCTAAACCAATTACTCATTCGATCAACATGGCATTCAAGAAGGAACTGAATATAAGCATTTAAAGTTAATTCCATTTATCCAATTAACCATTCTAACATAAGTTAATCATACATGATAAAGCTGATTAAAGGAATCATAAGAGAATACATCACATAACACCATAATGATCTCGGAGTTCACCCCTAAAGGGCTACATCTCCGGGTCTGCGCAACTGCAAGACCCCTCTGATAATTAATAAAGTTAAGAATACAAGAGGTTACACCATACAATCCAGCCATCAAGGCGATACATAAACAATATACAAACGACCACATCGGTCCATTAATACATAAACAATCCTTGAAAAGAACAGGATCCAGCTGAACATAATCAAAGCTAAAACAAAGGTCCAGAAGAGCATCCATAAAACTGAACCATCACCACCCAAGGTCTAACATGAAACCGACACTCACAAGGGCAGAGATGAAAGGATGACTCACAAAAGTACTGCTAACAGGACAAACAACAACACACTAGCGAACGTAGGGACAAGTGTCATCACACGACCTGGTATGGATACCATGACAAGTCTTCATAGGTTCCGGCCCCATACACTAGGTCACCCTGGCAACCTAATCCGAACTTTCGGCCCATCCAAGCCTCATGTGGACCCACACATCCTCTCGTGAAGACAAGGAAGATGGTTTGCCATTTCAGGCCTTCTCACAGCATGTCGAATCTATGATAGCACTCATCTCATGTGTGAGGCACATTTATCTTGTTTAGAGATTACATTCTAATCTACTTAGGTTATCACTTATTAGACTCACTTTCGATGGGTTACCCAGTAGCCACTTTGGGCGCAGCCCCCAATCAAAAGCCACTTTCCCATATGACACTAGACTAAACTCAGACGAACTCAAAACCAAGGAATACACATGGTTAGACGAATGGAGTTCAAGAAGAGAGAAACAATCATCTGGTCAAAACATGACTCGAAGATGAACTCTTACTGACGGTACTCTAACTAGAGACCTGACAAACTAAGGTCAACCATGAATCATCATTCGACTCACACAACGAGGATATGATCAAAATGACACTACCACAATACAATAGTCAACTCGGAATCGAGGACTGCAACAGGTACCCCAAGTCAATCCAAACGTCAGGGTCCTACTAAACAAAGCAAAACATGCCATTTCATAATTAAAGGCGAATACAGAAATTAAACTCGCAAGACAATAATCAGACAAGGCAATATTTCCTCAAATTGATTTAATCATTACAAGTCGATCAAGTTTTCTACAAGATCTGAATCAGCTTACAGTTATCTACCTCATCAAGGGATAAGTTGTTCTTGGTTTTCTAACTCCTAAGGTTCAAAGCATCGAATAGGCAAAATAAGCCATAATGAGTTTTTAAACCATATTTATAATAATACAACTCAGACAACCATTAATCTATTAAATAAGATATTTAATCTCCAACAAAACATCATTAAGTAGAATTTACATCGTATTTCAACGATTTTCCAATAACATATTATTCTCTATTATTTTTAAACAATACTACATCAAATAGCCATCTTCCCTAATCAGCTAGAAGGTAAGGTATAATTTTATTAGAACAAGATCAAACCGAATATAATCGACAATATTAAATTGCAAAATAGCAGTTTCAGAACTTAATTAGAAGAAGGCATACGCCACAAAATGACGTTGAACAACAATTAGCCTATAAACTCCTTTATAACATTAATCAATATCCAATCAACCTTTCAAGATTAATGCTACCTCATTCATAATTAGCAAGCTAAATAACATTTAACATGAAAATATCTTTCATTAAAATGATATAAAATATCATATGTTTTTCTTTTTTTTTTAATGATAAAAAAAAACCTTTTTAAAAAAAAACCATTTTATAAAAATGATGTTTTCATTTCAACAAAAAACGCAATTTAAAACTTAGCGGCGAGGGCGGGCCATGCCCTAACCCTAGCCGCAGGGCATTGCCCGAGCGGCGGCGCCGTTGCGGTGCCCGCAGGCTCCGCGGCGCCCTGCGGCCACCGCGGACCTGCGGCCACCGCAGTGAGCCGCGGCCGGGGTTTCCAACGCCTGCGGTTTCCAAGCAGAGGTAAGGGCGAGTGGGGAGGAAAGGGGAGCATGCGGGGGACGCGTGGGGGAAGGGGGGAGGAGCAGGTGGAGCTCCGCTCCCCGCCCTCCAACCCCAAACCACGGTCTAAAACAAAACCTACGCACAGTCCCGAACAAAACAACGCCCAGCTCAAAAAAATAAAATACACAGTGTTATAATACAACACACAGTCCGAAAAAGATATAATAAATTTTCTTTTTTTTTTAAAAACCACACAGTCCGATAATTATCACAAACGCCCAGCACGAAATTGATAAGAAATTTCAATTTAAAATAAATTCGATTTAATATAAAATCCGTTTTCAACGAAATCAGATTTGGCATCAAGATTCTTGATGGAATTCATCCATTCCTAACACAAACAGGGGTTTTCAAACACTATACAGCAATGAGGAATAACACACCTCAATAAGAAAATTTCCAGCCAAATTCAAATGGACAATCAATTGATTTTTCAATAACAAATTCAGAATCCTACTTGAATACGCAATCCTGGAATGGCTGAAGGAGAGCCCACCTGCCAGATCCAGCATCATTCCTTCCCAAAACCTCCAAATTCATTCCAAATTTCTTCTCCAAAACAAAAAATGTCCATCCCTCCATTTTTCCCCAAATTTGGGTTATATGGAAGAGTTGACCCCAAAAATTCTATTTTGGAAATTAAAATTTTTATTTACAAATAATTCTCCAAATTAATCCTTTCTAACTATCAACGAATTAACTTGCTTTATCAATTCAAAAATCGATTTCCTCAATCAAATCAATTTAACCTTCCAAATTTAATAATCCAACAGAATACAATTAAACCTATCGCAATTAAAAACAAATCTTTCTTTTTCAACAGCATATATAAATGCATTTAATATTCAAAATCAGTTATTTGATCGAATTCACTCCCAATTTAAAACGAGCAACCCAATATCAACGAAAATCACATAACGGAAACCAGATTAATTTAATCCATTAATCATCAATGCACAAATGCATATTTAATCAAGATAATTACTAAGGACTAATTAATCAATTTAACCATGCACACCAAGCACACAAATCGAGAAAGTCAACCAAACAGACGACTCGCAAACCCAACAAAAAGGGATTACCGACGACGACTGGCGATGCTCACTGGAGCACGACTAAGGCCAACTAGGGTCTTACGACCACCTATCCCAACTCTAAGGATAAAAAAAGTACACTCAAACCTGCAAACCTAGGTGAAGACGAACCTCGCACTCATGCGGCGTTGTACCTGAAATTTCCTGCAACCAAGATCACACATGCATACATATATAAAATTGAATGAAAGCGTTAGCTCGATGTTAATACCATGATATAGGTACACTAACAGCTTGCATACAACTAGTGAGAAAACCACATCAATAGCTATGCGTTAATTCAAACATCTGACTATAATATAATATTACGATAAACTAATCAAGATTAAACCAAGGTTAGAGATCGATTACGGTAGGGGTACTACAGGTGTGGCTACTAGAGGTGGTCTGGGTAGATGAGCGGACTCAGGCTCATGCTCAGCCTAGCCCTCTAAGGAATTAGGAGGTGGAATCCTACTCTGTTCCCTAACTACTGATCTATGGCTCCCTGAGTTCTGGTTTTCTGCATGATGGTCGACTGCTAGAAGCCTATCCTAAACTATCCCAATTAGGTTCTGAAGTGATAATAATATGTCTTAGTTTGGGTCAACCGGTGGTTCAGGAGGGGCCTCTGGGTTCCCTTCCAGAACCAGTTCCTCCCTATCAACATCTTCGTGTGCCATACGTGTATGCCTAGGACCCCTTCCGCGCTTGCAAGCTTGTCGCATAGTCGGAAGCATCCTTATGAGAAAATAAAATAAAATAAAAAAATAATTTTTGGAGAAAAATTTAAGTAATTAAATAATTAAAGCGAAACGTAATGGAGAAAGGTTCCTAGTGTTGGAAACCTTGCTCTGATACCAAAATATTGTGCCCAAATTTTTGGGCAAAAACAGAACAACAATTTTTTTTTGACAACATAAACTCACAAAATAATCTACATTTAAAATGAAATCAATTAAGTTTTTCCTTAACTAGGGTGTAAATATAAGTGTTTACTAAAGCTGGAATGATTAACTCCATCAATGAAGTGATAATAATTAATGAAGACTAATCATTCCCTAAGAGGGTCATCACAATTTAATTAGTTAATTTAATCAACCTAATTAATTTGTCGCTAATTAAAGTTGAGGGATATTTAAATATCTCAATTGTATTTAAAACATTCTAGGCCAAAATCTATGATAATGTTCTCTTAAATTTACAATTAATTAATTGGGCGTATGCAAATTCATTATTTAAATTTAACCAATAAGGTTACAAATTCAATAATGTTATTTGCCAAATAAATATAATTTATACTATAGCCAATTTTAATCTCCCCTAAACCTTCAAATTTTGGCTATTAAATAATTTGGCCAAAATTGGCCTCATAGGCTAAAAATTCGTATAAAATAATTAATAATTTTCATTTACAAATTTCCTCCAAATTAAATTTAACTTACGTCCACATTTAATTAAATACAAAAATTATCTATGAAATATCCTTATTAATAATCCTTGATAAAATTACGTCAATAATTGTGGTATTAGAACTATATAAAATTAATCCCCCAATTTAATTTTAGCTAAAAGTGAAAGGGGTCTAATTATTACTTAAGCATTCATTAATATTTATTAATAAAATAAAATAAAATTGGTTTCAACTTAACCTTATATATATATATATATATATATATATATATATATATATATATATATATATATATATATATATATATATATATATATATATATATATATGGTGTTAAATTAAATAATCCAGCTATACCAACTAATTATAATACTACATCTTACACCAAAAACCTTAAATTTGAAAGTTATAATTAAAACTATAATTCAAATCTCTCTTTTATTTTTATATGCTAACCCTAACCCGAATATGGGCCAGGGTTGCATTTCTAATATACCTTTATTTTTTAAAAGCTAACCCTAACCCGAAATTGGGTTAGGGTTGCATATTTTTATTATCTAAAAATTCTCTCTTTCTCTATTGCTTTTACCCTAACCCAAAATTGGGTTAGGGTTTATTATTTTCTTTTTTTGTGTGTGTTGCAGGGTACGACGGCCATGAGGCGATAGCCATGGAGGTGGCGGCGAGTGCGAAGGCATGAGGGCGGTGGGTTTAGGGGGCCGCAGGGTACCATTGTGGATACACACTGTGGCGGCCCTGTGTCGCTCACTGTGGATATCCACAGTGGCAGCCCCGACGCCACCCACTGTGGTTATCCACAGTGGTGGTGCTGATGTTGCCCATTGTGGTTTCCCACAGTGGAGGACGTGGCTCCGCCCACTCTGGGTACCCATAGTGGTGGCGTCGATGCCGCCCACTGTGGATGCCCATAGTGTTGGATGCGGCCCGCGGCGCCTTCCGGGGGGGGGGGGGGGGGGGTAAGGGTTTTGACCCTCCCAAAAAAATAAACAAGTCTCCCTTTTTTAAATTCATTTTTTGTTTATATTTTATTTTTAAAATATATTAAAATATAAGTGTATATATATATATATATCTCCAGGGTTTTTTTTTTTTGTTAGTCTCCCCTCTTTTTAAAAAAAAAATATGCAGGACAAAAACAAAGTATAGGTAGCATAGAATAGATACACATTCATTTCTTTTTTTATGTGTGTAAAATGTGATCTAGTTAACATGTATACAAATATTCATTTAGCTAGATTAAATAGATTTATATTATGCAGCATTAACAACATTATGGCTATTAGTTTTTAACAGTTTGATAAATATATCAACCAGTTCATTTCCTCTTTTAAAATTAGACATAAATCTATTTGCAATTTCTGGTTTTCTAAGTCTGTGTATGCATATATTTTCTTTTTTTTTTAAAAACACATAACAACAGACTTTCTAAACTAACAGATTTATTTAACAACATTTCCCTTCATTTTAACTTCTAATAGATAACTATACGAAAGAGGTAAATTAAATTTGTCTACTTTAGCTTTCTGCTTTTTTTTTTTTAAATAGGAAAATGATAGTAATAAATACAATTACAACAACATTTAAATAGTACAAAAAAACACTTAAAACATTATCATTTCACTTTCTGCATTTCCCTTTTTTTTATATAAATTACAAAGATAAATAGATGACAGATTTCAATAGGAGACATATTTAAATAAAAGACAAATTTCAGATAAATGACAGATTTTAGTTAAAAGACAGCAGCATAATACATTTCTTTTCCTTTGCAATTTATACAAAACAGAGTTAACCAAATGCACTCTTTTTTATTCATTTTAAATGATCCATACATCAATAAAATACATCTTAAGGCTTAGTCAATAATACAGATTTCTAAACCATTTTACAATATATTTATAGTAAAAGAACTCTTTTCTTTCCCATCCTTTCTTTACAACAAATACAAAAATTACATTCTTTTTTCTTTTTCTTTCTGGAATTAAAATAAAATCAGCAACTCTAAGGCTGTCAAACTCCTTCCACCCCCAAGACCATTCTACCCTCTCAAGGGTAAGAAGGCCTTGGATACTCCCAAAACACAAGAAAATGCATAAAAAGAAATAAGAGAAAGATCACATAATACTTTCACAAAGGAAATTCAAAGAAAGCAACATTTACATTCAAGCAATCCTACAACCAGATTTCCAACATACAAGTAAGAAAATGTACCAACCTTGAATCTACCAAGGGTTTTCTAGGGATAGCTTGGAGAAGAGCGGCCCAATTCCACAAATCTTTTCAGCAACACTTAGCCAAAAATTCTATTCTAAAACTGGTTTTTTTTAAAAATTGTCAGATCTCCAAAGATGGAGAGTGGGTGATTAACTCACTAAGTCTCAATCTCTTGCCTAAGAAGGCTTCTCCCACTCTTTCCAATCTCTTGGATAGAGGGAGAGGCTCCCTTTGGTTGGTCTTCCCTAGGTCTTACACACTCCCTAACCAAGGCACCTCAAGAAGAGGAATGTAATGGGGAAGAGGAATGACACATACCAAGAAGGTTATGTACCCAAGGATGGCACTCCTAAAGATAAAATTATACCATCTAGGACAACCCACTTTTTTGGGAGGTAAAACAAGTCCTATGGGAAGTACACATGGTCAAATTTAGCCTTCACCCATAGGTACCCCATAGGGCCCTCTAAAAATGCTCCAAAATTGACTCTAGGAGTTGGTTTAACCCTTAGAATGTCCACCTAAAGTTAACCTACGGGTCAACTCTAAGTTGATCCTCCTTATGACTCACTATCCTAGATTTATTGGAACCTTTAAGGATAATTTGGAAATATATCAATTAAACAAAAAATAAATCTCTCAAAAAGGTGACATGACAATTGCCAACACAACATACACATCTGTGTCAAGTGACACTACAAAAATAATTCCACATCACCAATACACATATGGAAATTGTCTCTTGAATGGTTTAAACAATTTAATAAATACAATTTACATATATGAAACATTTACGTTTACGAATAAAATACAATACATATGGGGTGTTTTCTCTCCAAATAGACAACCCCTGGTTTTATGAACGTACATAGGCCTAGGCTTGATTCTCCATAATGTTTCCATGGTCACATGATAATTTTCCTGTGCATCTCAATTACACAATAGTACTTCCCAATAGCCTCATATAATATTAAACACATAATAAGAATACAAATCAATGACTCTACATACAATTGACATCATACAAATCAATTTACCATATAACAAGGCAAATCCACATAAACAATTATCATAATCTTCATAAATGTAATCCATTCATAAGATATGCATCATAATTCTAACATCATAATAAAGTCCTGCAAGTCAAATAATGACATACACCATCTCAATGCTATCCTATTCTATAATCATATAAAATTCTATATCCACAATGCATAGAAATGAAGCATCAATATATCAATGTTATCCAATTCCTGGGATCATATAAACTTCTATATCCATAATGCATAAAAATAAAGCATCCATAATAGTTCTAACATGAAAATAACTAAAATTCTAAGATGGGTCGGGGTAGGGCCTCACATTAACGTTAATTAATCCAATTAAGATAATTTAATCATAAAGGCACAATTACACTAATCAATGATTATTTTATTCAATAGTATGAGATATCATTAACATGTCTAAGTTCTATTCATGTTTATTCTTTCCACTACATTTCATCAGAGATACTGATAAAGATATACATTTAACCATTTAATTTTCACCAATACATTTCTTTTACATTTCAAGATTGAAATAATATTACATTTCACTTAACCACTAAGTTTCATAAGAACACATAATGTTTACATTAAAATTACATCTTTCCATGAAGGCATACATAACAAATAATACAACTGACCATATAAGGTCCAAGATATACAAAGAATGATCCAAGATGACAAATAAGATCCAACTAGAAATACAAGACAATCAAATCTAAGACCAACTGGAACACCTATGAAGCCAACTCCGGCAAGAAGGCACAAACACACCTGATGGAAAGTGGCACTACCACTCGACCATGTGGCTCAAAATTATCACCCCACTATGCTAGGAGATAGAAATAAGACCCACTAGCAACCTACAAGGTATGTAAACACGTTCTAAACACAACATCAAGAATCACACATAAAGCATATACTTACAGAACATGACTCCACAACAAAAATCTAGGTGATACAAAAAAGGCTATACACTAGTGATCATAAGGGCAGAGTGTCATGACATAGCTTGGAATGGTTATCCTAAAAGACCTCCATAGGCCCCAAACCCCATCTTGGGTTATCTTGGTAGCCTCTCCCAAACCCTCATCCCCATCCAAGTCTCATACGGACCCAAACAATCCTTTCTTGAGAAAAAAGTTGTTGGTTTGCCATTCCAGGCCTTCCCACTACATCCTGAGTCTATACTAGCACTCAACCATGATCAAGGTACAAATATCTTATTTAATGTTTTAGATACCCAAACCCCTAATATATTATTATGTTATCACTTACTTATCCAACTTTCAAGGGGTTATCCTACTAACCTCTTTGGGCATGGCCCCACTCAAAAGCCACTCTTCCTTATGACACTAAACAAAAATTCCCAAAAGAAATCTAAATCCAAAGTTTACCAAAACCAATATACCAAAAAGGAATTCAAAACAACTGAGAAACCCTTGGTCATACAAGCCCTTGCATATAGGTTAAACCAACTAGCAAAACACAGTCTACTCACGAGACAAGACCAAAGGAAATGAAAATACGAAAAGTCTAATTCTATTTAACACTAAAGACTTGCAATATAAGTTAAATGCGAAAATAGTCAGAAACAAAACAACACCTTCACTAATTTAGAATAAACAATTTAGTTTTCTCCCCTAAGTCACAATTGACCAAGTTTTCTAAATTTTCTAAGTTTCCAAAATACATCATTATTAATAATCATCTCATAAATACAGTTAAAATTTCAAATCAACATTTATTATATATATTTAAAATTTCCAAACCATCATAAACACATTGAACCATATACATTAACATATATATAATTATACATATATATATAAATAAATAATACACACACACACACACATATATATGATAAATCATTTATAAAATAAATCTGATATTTTTCTTTCCAAACTAATTTTTTTTTTCATCATATAAAAATACACACACACACTCACATACATATACATATATATACATATGTATATGTATATGTTTATGTATATGGGAAGGCGATGGCTTGTGGGGCCACGACATGGTCCCCCATAGCCATGGCTCCCCATGGTTGTGGGTGGCCATGACATGGCTGCCACAACCATGGCGCCCCCCCCACCCCATGGTACATGGGGAAGCCTTGTCTGACCACTACCATGGGGTTGTGGTGCCTATGGCACCCCCCAAATAATATTTTTAATTTTTTTTTTTAAACAAAATCATAACCCAAAATAAATACAATTTTTTAAAAAAAATTTTAACCAGTAAATTTAAATGTAAAAACCAAGCAACATTTATAGCAGCAAGTTTTTTTTTAACAATGTTTTGTAAAAAAAATAGGGTATATAATTTCTTCTCCCAAATTTTTCTTTCCAACTCCCAACAATTTTCAAAACCACAACAAATTCTCAGGTTGCCCAAAAACAAGAAAATTTTGGCAGCATAACCCCCCCATTCACAACAATGGACAAATTAAATTCTAAACCAAATAGAGAAAACTAAAATCTCTAATTCCATTTTCTTTTCAAACACAACACACAAACCATAACAAAGGTTTGAATTTCAACAAGATTTTAAAAACAAGCAAATTTGAAAACAACCAACCTGGTAAGTGTTGTCACTCAAATTGCACCCGTAATGCACAAGATGAAAGCTCAGGAAAGTTGGTGACACATGGGATAATTCTCAGGCCTGTGGGTTACCTATAGTGAGAATTAACCTCTAGATGAAGGGTTGGTTCCCTGTGAATAACTCTAAATCTTTACCAAGAAAAGGGATAGGAAAAACTAAAAATGAAAATAGAATGACTTGTGAATGCTAAACTAAGGTGAAGCATCAATAAGATATCTTGAAATGAAATAGACACACTCCTTAAAATGCCAATCTACACAAATAGACTTCTGGTTCATAACACATAAATATTTCATGGAAAGGATTTAAACTTCAAGAAATTGAAAGGAAAGAAAAAACTTTCACAATCAACCAAATGAACTAATTTATACAACCCGTGACTTATAAATGAGACATAAAATATAAAGGTTATTTAAACAATAACACAATAAACTATCTCTCAATCATGAATAAGAAAATGAACTGTAGAGACATAAGGAATAAGCTGATAATTTTTATTTAGTATTCTATCATAAAACTGCACAAGAGCTACAAGAATGTATTCTTTGCTAAAATCGGCAAGAGAAAGATCAAGAACTAGAGAAGAAAGATTAAACTTTTTTCCTTTTATACAAAAAACCTTCTAAAAGGTAGAGGAAAGATAACTCTAGAATGAGTGAAGATGAACTCCCACTAAAAAAAATCTCTTTTGAAAAACTGATACTCTAGTAGAAATAAAAACCATCAAAAAGGCTCAAAATCATGAGAAAAACTCATGCAATGCAGTTCAAACTCTTAGTCAACTAAAGGTTGACCCATATGGCGCTCAAAATCAATCCTTATTACCTCAAGATCATGAGAAAGACTCATGCAGACTTTCTCTCAAGCTCAAATCAGACCTTAAACTACCTCATGACTTATCTTCTCATTTTGCATGGATCCCTGGATACTACCTTGCCTGCCACCACTTTCGGCTTCTGACTGTAACTAGCATTTCTTTCTTCATCGGGTTATCAGGTTGGCATTGAAACACTTATTCCAATGGCCAATGATATGCTTGTAGTTCACCTTTGTTTTCTATCGGGTCATCAGAGTAGCATCAAAATACTTACTCTAATGTCTGATGACATTTTCCAAACTGCGCACTCCCTCAACGTTTTCCATTGGGTCATCGGAATAGCACTGAAACACTTATCCTGGTGGCCGATGATGCACTCCACATATTTATTTGATGGGCCCCACCACTTGGTTGCCAAGATGTAGAGAATAAACACCGCGCATCTTCCGATCACGGTAAAGTGACCACCACTAGATCTTCAGGAACCTGTTCAGTATTTACCTCTTCTAAGTTGCTCTCTTCATCTATGCCATGTGTCAACCTCTGGTTTTCTCGTGGGTCCACCTTGTCTACCATCTAGGCTGCCATCTTAACTGCCACTGGACCTAGACCCACCTTGTCGCTAAGTTGTAACGATAACTAGGCATGCAACTTTTCCTTGCGCCTTAGCGATAGCCGTCGGATCTTTCGGACATGCACGATCCTTATCTCACCTAGGAACTCACCCTACTAGTGGGCCTGCCATGTGTCACTTTTTGTTCGCCTTTGGATCCAACTGGGTGCTACCTTAACCACCACATCATTAGTCGCCATGTCACATGAGATAACTAGCGAGCATATTCATCATGCGGTATAGCGACGACCGTTGATCTACCCTCAAACTGCTCGATCTTTAACCTCTTAGCTGCTCACCTTTTCTGCATGTTCTTTGTCACCAAGTCACAGAGATAACCGACAAGCTTCTTTCTATAGCAGTATAGCGATCACTGTCAGATCTCTTGCATGACCGTTGATCTTTCTTCAACTACTCAAACTTTAACCCTGACTGATTTTCTCTCTTGTGTCGCATGTCAACATGTGTCACCCCCTGATTGGCTCCAGAGATCCACCTGGGCACCACCTATCTGTCGAGCCTGCCATGCATCTTTCTCTATTGGATATCATTCTTTTGGCCAAACTACTCCCTTGGTGAGCCATTTACAAGTCTCATCGAACCTGCAGTTTCATCGATGCCTTTATTTTATCAGCGAGTCTGCTTCCGATTTCTTTGATATACCCTATGTCGATGGAACTGAGCCTTCAACGAAACCTTTTAGAGATTCATCGCGGCCAAGGTCTACTCAATAAGTCACCCATCCATGCCATGTCACAAGCCAGTAGACCACCACCTGTCTGCCACCTGTCCTTGGTCTTATACTCTCTGTTCTGCCATGTCATCAATCACCAAGTCGCGACGATATCCAGCGAGCATCTAACCATCGCGACATAGTGACAGTCATTGGATCACCTCGATCTACATCTGATCTTCCTTACTTGCTCAACCTTTAACCTCTTCCCAATAGCCGGTCACAAAATTAGGACACCTTGAGATGCATGCACATGCGGGGTCCACTGGGCGACAAGCCTCTTCTTGCCAAAACCCCGTAAGCCTTGACACTATAGTTATATGTGACTTTAGTTTTAAATACAAAAATGCTCCTCCTCGTGACCAATGTGGGATAAATGTTCTTCATGCCTGGCAACTGAAAATGCTTGGAAGTTCTCTGGCCTTTTGAAACCCTCTTTGGCACCCAAGTAAAAACTTTACATAGGCCAATTACATTAGCTCTGAGTTCCTTTTGGCCTTTCATCAGCTACGCAGGGGATTCGGCGATTCACTTGCCAACATGAATTTGCTTGAAGGTTTTAATAGGCCACACTATTTCATCTACAATGGAGCATAAATATCTTTGAGATCTAGAGCATGCTGAGCTCAACCCTCGTGGGAGCCACATTTTAACCCACATGCTATCTTACTTTCCTATATCTACACATGAAGAAAACAAGTTAGACAAAAAGAGTGCATTTCTGATTTATCATTAATGATTTAACCTTTTCAAAATGAATGAATGCAAGACTTCATTAGGTCACCAAATTTAGCATGTGCAAAAATTTGGTAATATTTTTGGCAACCTCTGCGGAGTGTTTGCCTGCTAAACACTATAGACCAGTCATGGCTTATCCATTGGGCTTATAGATTCATCTCAGCCCTCTCTCCAAATGGAACTTCTTGATTTTCAGCTGCTCTGCAGCATGACAGCAAAACAAAAACACAGGAAAACTAGGAAAAAGCAAGTGGTGCTGTCTAAAACAGGAACCACAAAAATATGCATAAGCACTTGTTGAAAAAAAGAAAAAGAAAACAGAAAACAAAAAGTGCATCGACACTTATTAACGAAAAATGAAATCTCAAAGACAAGCTTTGAGATGAATCCCATTAACTGGGATCAGAAGGATTTCACCATTCAATTTTGAAAGCTGAAAAGCATTATGTTGTTTTTTCTCAGTAATGATGTATGGGCCACCCCATATGGCATTAAATTTAGTATGCTTTCTAGGCTTACTCTTTAATTCATCCCACTTCAAAACCAAATCTCCCTCATTGAAAACTCTCAGAGCTGCCTTCCTGTCGAAATTCCTCTCCATCTAAGCTTGATGATTCTCAATAGTCAACAATTCTTGCTTTCTCACCTCCTCCAACTCCATTAATTCTACCAACCTAACCTACATGGGTTCTTCTTGCAACATTTCTAGCTCTCTAATCAGAGTTAGTGTAGGCATTTCAACTAAAATTGGGAGTCTTGCCTCTTTACCATAAACAAGGACATAGGGAGATATACCTGTATCTCTCTTAGGGGTAATTCTATCAGCCCACAATGCATATTTCATCTGAGTGTGCCAAGTTCTCTAATTATCTTCAATTGTCCTCTTGATTATCCTAATCAAGTTCTTATTAGTAGACTCAACTTGTCCATTACTTTAAGGGTAATAATTGGATGAAGTACTAAAAAATATGCTATTCTGGACAGCCCAATCAGTAATCTTAAATCCTACAAAAGCTAATGCATTGTCTGAAATAATAAAATCAGGGATAACAAACCTTGCTACTAAGTCATGATAAAAGTTTAGGACTGCACTTTCATTTTCCTCCTTCAAGGGTACAGCTTCAGTCCACTTGGTAAAGTAATTAGTGGTTGTCAAGATCCATTTATGCCCAGAACTTGAAGGTGGATTGATGACTCCGATAAAATCAAGACCCCACTTCATGAATGGTTGTTCAACTTGAACAGGTTGTAGGGGTAAAGCTGCCATTTTGTGTTTGCCTACAAATACTATAGAATTCTTACATTTCCTTACCCAAGCATATGCCTCTTTATGCAAATGAGGCCAAAAATATCCTACCCTCATGATCTTTAATGCTGTAGTCCATGGTGCAAAGTGACCACCAGCTGGTCCATTATGGAATTCCTCTAATATTCTCTCAGTTTGATCTAAATCTATGCATCTTAAGAATACACCATTAAAATCTTTTCTAAACAAAATTCCATCCAAAATGATATAAAGGGTATCTTCAAGTCTATATTATCTTTGTTTAGCATTGTTCAGGCCTTTAGGACACTCACCAGTCTGAAGAAAATTCATCATTTCTTGTACCCAACTTGTAGGAGGTGTTGCTACAACAATTGGCTCATTATCTTCATGAACTAGGACATATTCTTCACTCTCTTGTTCAATGTTTTCTGTGTGACCACCAAGCTATTTGCACAATCCCTTACCTCTAATCAGCTTCGTTACCTTTATATTGACATCATACTCCATCACTTTCATGATCCAACCAGATCTTTTGTCATTAAGGTCTCTATTCAACAAAAATTCTTTTATACTAGGATGAGCAACCATTAGGTGAATTTTGTTATTTGAAAGCATGTGTCTAAATTTATTTAGACTTCTAATGACTACTAATGCATGTTTCTCAACAAAAGAATAATTTTGTTCATACCCTTCTAGGCCTTGGCTAAAGAATGCTATTGGCTACTCCAATCCCTCATCATTCTGCTGAATCAACATAGCTGAAATAGTATCAAAAGTACCAAAAGCATATAATATAAAATCCTTTGCAAAGTTTGGATTAATCAAAGTAGGCGCTAATGCTATGGCAGTCTTAATTTATTCAAAGTTATTCTTAACCTTTTTGGACCAGCTGAAAGTAAACAATTTCTTAAGCATGCTAGTCAATGGCTTCAAAAGAAATGCTATATTGGGGATGAATCTTCTTACAAAATTGATTCTGCCTATAAAGCTTTGAAGGCATTTCTTATGTGTAGGTAAAGGCAAAGCTAAAATATCACTTACCCTCTCTGGATCTATGGTTATTCCATGTTTGGAAATAATATAACCCAACAACTTACCCTTGTGTACAACAAAAAATGCACTTTTTAGGATTCAAAGATACTCCATATTCTCTACACCTTTCAAAAATCTGCCAGGTGATGTTTGTTGGCTTGTAGAGGCTTGATTGAGCCTTTATTAGCTTGCTATCCTATATCAATGGCTCTCTTTTTGGACCGTGTATTGGCTGCAATAGAAGTATAGGACTAATTCTGATCTTGTGGCTGATTCACTCCACATAATTCTTCACCTTGCCAATTGACCAAGGTAACATCTAGGCCTTGTTCAGAATGAGAAACTTGTTGATCATGCGTTCCATGAGTACTATCTTCTAAGACAACAACATTATTTTGAATCATGAGTGCTTGATGTAGCATACCATTCGAACAAGTGTTCTGATTATGAGATTGGTTGCAAGGATAACACCAATCATAATCCGATGCCATGTTGTTTTTAGCTAGGATGATATCTCTAGATGTGCTGATAGTGTTGGGATTGTAAGGTATATTGGATCTTTGGTTATAATTTCTCCTTTGACCCTAAGGGTCAACTTGATAAGGAGGCATGTTCTGCTGATTTTTTTGATAAGGGGCTTGATAAGGCTTGGTGTTTTGGTAAACTTGCTTCTCAATATTGGTCATTTTATTACCAAAGCCTTGGAACATGGTTTTCATTTCATTTTTAAACTCTTGAAACTCTTGATTTGGGAGCATGACAGTATTTGCTTGGGCTGCAACTTGATAATTCAGTGTTGGTAAAGGTGGGACAATGACTAGAGGAGGCTCTAAAAGAGGTACAATAGGTTGTATTTCTGGAAATATGGGCATTGGGGGCCTAGGAGCTAATTTACCAGCCTGAATTAGGCAGTTTTCTGCTCTAATAGCAACATCAAATGCATTTGGTAGAGTATTTGTACCCATAGACTGAATCATGACTGAAATGTCACTATTAAGGGCCCTAAGATAAGATAGAAATGCATGAGTAGGAGTAGGCCTTACCATGATAGGGATTCTTCTCCAAGTCTTCTGGAAATGAAAATTGAAGTCGGTCATTTGTTCTTGAGGGGATCTCATTATGGTACTCAGTTGTTCTAATAGTGACAAATGGTCAAATTTCTCCTCAAACTATGAATTTAATCTATCACCTAGCTGATCCCAGGTATCAGTTGAGTTTACAGGTAGTCCTCTAAACCACTAAAGCACTTTCCCTTTAAATGAGGCAACTAAGAGTCTAATTGCAACATTCTCTTATGTGATATGATGTACACCACACAATGAAGCTACATCCCTTATATGTTTTATTGGAGTGGTTTGACCTTCTCCTGTGAAAAAAGGTAGGCTTTTCAATGCTGCTATAGGAATATCATCATAATGAGTAAGATTCAAAGGGTTGCCTTGATTGAAAGGTACAAAAAGTTGAGCTCTTGGCAGAGCCATTGGGATAACAGGTGGATTTACTTGTGCTATCTGGGCAATAGATGGTTGAATTGGAGTAGTTGCAAAAAGAGGATTTATGTGGGTGGAAAAACTAGGCTGAGAATTAGGTAGATGAGAAGAATTAGATAGGAGATCAGAATCTGGAGTTTCCTAAAAAACTTCAACTGACGAACTTTCTGGAAACTCAACTACTGAATTTGTTGCTTTATCTATATTTTTCATTGTCCTTGACCTTCTCTGTGATGGTGGTAGCTCAATATGCTCAATCGGATCCTCGCTCTATCTGGTTTGATACTTTTTCATATGCTACAAAATATCACTGGATCTGCATAGAAACCAATAAAATGAGTCGTCAGGCATGAAAATTGTTGCCTCTAAAGGCTGGAATTGCTGCTCCTTACACCAAAAGCAGCAAGAGTGAATATTTGTTGAACTGAGATAGCTGAAATGGGTCCCACCAAGCGTGCCAAAAAATTGTTATCACTCAAATTGCACCCTAATGCACAAGCTGAAATCTCAAGCAACTTGGTGACACATGGGATATTTCTCAGGTCTGTGGGTTGCCTATAGTGAGAATTAACCTCTAGATGAAGGGTTGGTTCCCTGTGAATAACTCTAAATCTTTACCGAGAAAAGGGATAGGAAAAACTAAAAATGAAAATAGAATGACTTGCAAATGCTAAACCAAGGTGAAGCATCAATAAGATATCTCAAAATGATAGAGACACACTCCTAAAAAACACCAATCTACACAAATAGACTTCTGGTTCATAACACATAAATATTTCATGCAAAGGATTTAAACTTCAAGAAATTGAAAGGAAAGAAAAAACTTTCACAATCAACCAAATGAACCAATTTATCACAATGAACAACCTATGACTTATAAATGAGATAGAAAATTTAAAGGTTATTTAAAAAATAACACAATAAACTAGCTCTCAATCATGAATAAGAAAATGTATTGTAGAGACATAAGGCATTAGATGATAATTTTTATTTAGTATTCTGTCATAAAACTGCACAGGAGCTACAAGAATGTATTCTCTGCTAAAACCAGCAAGAGAAAGATCAAGAACTAGAGAAGAAAGATAAAAAAAATTTCCTTTTATACAAAAACCTTCCAAAAGGTAGAGGAAAGATAACTCCAGAATGAGTGAAGATGAACTCCCACTAAAAAAAATCTCTTTTGAAAACTGATCCTCTCATAAAAATAAAAACCACCAAAAAGGCTCAAAATCATGAGAAAAACTCATGCAATTCAGTTCAAACTCTTAGTCAACTAAAGGTTGACCCATATGGCGCTCAAAATCAATCCTTATTACCTCAAGATCATGAGAAAGACTCATGCAGACTTTCTCTCAAGCTCAAATCGGACCTTAAACTACCTCATGACTTCTCTTCTCATTTTGCATGGATCCTTGGACGCTACCTTGCCTACCACCACTATCAGCTTCTGACTATAACTAGCATTTCTTTCTTCATCAGGTTATCGGGTTGGCATTGAAACACTTGTTCTGATTAGCTGATGATACGCTTGCATTTCACCTGATTTTTCTATCGGGTCATTGGAGTGGCATCAAAATACTTACTCCGATGGCCGGTGACATTTTCCAAATTGCGCACTCCCTCAGCAGTTTCCATTGGGTCATCAGAATAGCATTGAAACACTTATTCTGATGGTCAATGATGCACTCCATAAATTTCTTTGACGGGCCCCACCACTTGGTCGCCAAGTCGTGGCAAATAAACATTGCGCATCTTCTGATCAGAGTATAGCAACCATCGCTAGATCTTCAGGAACCTGTTTTGTATTTATCTCTTCTGAGTTTCTCTCTTCATCTATGCCATGTGTCAACCTCTGTTTCACTCATGGGTCCACCTTGTCTTCCATTTGGACTACCATCTTAACTGCCACTAGACCTAGAGCCACCTTGTCGCTAAGTCATAGTGATAACTGGGCATGCAACTTTTCCTTGTGCCTTAGTGACAGTCATCAAATCTTTCGGACTTGCACGTTCCTTATCTCACTTGGGCATTCACCCTACTTGCGGGCCCGCCATGTGTTGCTTTCTATTCACCTTTGGATCCAACTGGGCACCACCTTAACTGCCATGTCATCAGTCGTCATGTCACATGAGATAACCAGTGAGCATCTTCATCATGCGGTATAGCGACGGCCATTGATCTGCCCTCAAACTACTCGATCTTTAACCTATTAGCTGCTCACCTTTTCCGCACGTGCTTTGTTTCCAAGTCGCAGAGATAACCAATGAGCTTCTTTTTATAGCGGTATAGAGACTGCCATCAGATCTCTCACATCACCATTGATATTTCTTCAACTACTTGACCTTTAACCTCGACTAATTTTCTCTCTTGTGCCGCATGTCAACATGTGTCACCCGATGATTGGCTCCAGAGATCTGCCTGGGCACCACCTGTCTGTCGAGCCTACTAGGCATCTTGCTCTGTCAGATATCATTCTTTCAACCAAACTACTCCCTCAGTGAGTCGTTTACAAGTCTCATCGAGCCTACAGTTTCATCGATGCCTTTATTTTATCGACGAGACTACTTCTGATTTCTTCAATATACCCTATGTCGGTGGAACTGAGCCTTCGGCGAAACCTTTTAGACATTAATCATGGCCAAGGTCTTCTCAATAAGTCACCCATCTGTGCCATGTCACCAGCCACTAGACTGCCACCTATCTGCCACCTATCCTTGGTCTTATACTCTCTACTTCGCCACATCATCAGTCACCAAGTCACGATGATAACTGACGAGCATCTAACCATCGCGACAGTCATTGGATCACTGCGATCTGCATTCGATCTTCCTTACTTGCTTGACCTTTAACCTCTTCCCGCCAGCCGGTCACAAAATTAGGATGCCTTGAGATGCGTGCACATGCAGGGTCCACTAGACGATGAGACTCTTCTTGCCAAAATCCCATAAGCTTTGACACTACAGTTATATGTGACTTTAGTTTTAAATACAAAAATGCTCCTCCTCACAACCAATGTGGGATAAATGTTCTTCATGCCTGGCGACTAAAAACGCTTGGAAGTTCTCTAGCCTTTTAAAACCCTCTTTGGCACCCAAGTAAAAAATTTACATAGGCCGATTGCATTTTCTCTGAGTTCCTTTTGGCCTTTCATCAGCTACGCAGGGGATTCGGTGATACACTTGCCAACATGAATTTGCTTGAAGGTTTTAATAGGTCACGCTATTTCATCTACAATGGAGCATAAATATCTCTATGATCTACAACATGCTGATCTCAACCCTCGTGAGAGCCACATTTTAACCCACATGCTGTCTTACTTTCCTTAATCTGCACATGAAGCAAACAAGTTAGACAGAAAGAGTGCATTTCTAATTTCTCGTTCATGATTTGACCTTTTCAAAATGAATGAATGCAAGGCTTCATTAGGTCACCAAATTTAGCATGTGCAAACATTTGGTAACAGTAAGCTTTCCATGAAGACAAATTTGGAGATGAGAAAGCCTCCAACTACTAAAAGAGATTCTCCAACCAACAAAAACCAAATTCTCCAATACAGAGTTCCAGAAAATGTTTTCCCCAAATGCCCAGATGAAATAATTTGGGAAAATTTCACATTATAAAGAATTTTTCCTTCTCACAAATATGTTTTTTTTTATGTCAATTTTAATTTTTTTAAAGAAAAATTGAAAACTCCATTTCTTTAAAAAAATAAACAATACTTTTGCATTTTAATTCTCTAATTTGAAATGAATTCATCTTTTTTTTCAAAAATGAAATCAATTTAAACATTAACATTACATAAAGGTAGAAATAACTTTATCTTTTTTTCTTTTTAAAACAAAAGAAAAACATAATATAAAATTCTATTAATTAAATCAACAATTCAATTTTTAACTAATCAAATAAAATAATTAATAAATATATTTAACCATAAAATGCTCTTAATCCTTTATTTCTAATTTAATTTAATAAACGCAATATCCATTAATTATTAATATCTATAGGGTATTAATAATTAATTACTCATTTAAAAACATAAGAAGAAAATAATTGAAATTCATGAATGCATAACACACAACCCAACAAAGAAAAGAAGAGACACGACCCGCATACTAACAAAGGGAAGGTTGACTGATGACTGACAATTCTCAGTGACAAGTAAGGCTAAGGGTGAAATTTAGGGCCTTAAGAGTATCTCCTCCACTTCCATCAGATTATTTAGGTATGCTCAGACCTGTGGAACTAGGTGAAGTCAGTACCTATAATTCTTGCATCACCAAACCACACATACATATATATATTCAAACACGGTAGACACACCGGCGAAGGAGAATTATGACATTCTCTGTCTCACCAAAGTGAGTGAAGGAAAATCATCTCCTTGCACCCCATACACTTTCACACATACATGATGACGTATACATAACACATCTCATGCATAAAGTAAATGTGTTATTCCATGGTCAATAATCCAATAAAATTAACATCTAACTGTTAACATTATTTCGGAGTCATCTGTAGGTGGCATTTTGATCGAGTGGCACCTATTCCTTTTGATTATCCTGCTATACTTCCCATGCAAAATGTGCAAGCCAGGTGTTGTCTCGACATTGCCTCTAATCATTCTCTTTTCTTGTTTGAAGTTGAGAGAATGCGGAGCTGCCGCGTGGCCCAAGTTTTTTATGGCATTGCACTCCTCTCGGCCCCACTATCCATCGCGTAAAGGTAAAGACACTTGGTGTCTCCGCATTGCGCAATCTGATGCTTTCTCTGCACTTGTTTTTGGTTCCCCCCTGAGCTACCGTGTGTCCTCCATAATAGTTCATGAACTAGGCTATGATTTGCTTCGCGATTTTCTTGTTGGGCAGGAGCATGGATCACCACGATATGGTGGAAATAACAACTTCGGGGGTGATTTTTCTGGGTATAATCTCGCGGTGTGCCATGACAAGTTTTCTTGTCAAAAGAGGTTCCTAGAACATTGCTGATGCTGCGAGCTATTAGTTATGAGCTAGGGGCTCTATTTATGCTTATGTTTTCCTTGTTTAGAGGGTTCAGACTTTTAGAGAGTTTTTCTAAAACTTTGGCTCATTAAGAGGCCTTTATGTTAATGAAATTTGGTGAATGATAATCATATCAGATTGTGCCTATGACCTTTGTGATGATTTTATTTGAAGCTTAATATATTAACTTCTGTGTTGTTTTCAAGTTCAATAACTTCTATGATATTTGTTGTGAGACTCTGCGGATTAAACTATGTTCTTAGACTTGTTATCTATGGATGAATGCTTAAATGCCATTTTATGTTAAATGAGTTTTTGTTGAATTATTCTCTCAAAAAGTTATGGGCATGTAGATTGTTGAATGAGCTTTAAAACCGCATTTCTCTGGGTTTTATATGCTATTAATACTATTCTGAAATACTCTGGCATATCGCCTAAGTAGTGTAGATCATTCACTTTAAAGATTTCTCTGTCCCCTTTTCTCCCCCAATTATATGAAGAGATGACTTCTCAAACCAGGAGGTCATTCAATGATTTTTGTGCAATAGGTCCCTCATCACTGAATTTCCCACAAGGTTGTTCATGTTTAAGGTAAAATTAAGAGTCAACACTAACCACCAATAAAGAAATGATGCATAAACAACATTCACTAAATCTCAAATCAAAGCATGAAACAACATAGCATAATATCTGAAAAACATCACCACATAATGTATTCATTAATATCCACTGAAAAAGTCAACCATAGTCGAAACAAGTATCTAAAAAGTTTGATCAAGGGAGGGGTACTACATCCTCCCCCTAAAAACTAGGCTTACTCATGGAAGCCTAAAAATGATATGGCTAAAGCTCTCTCATCTTCCCTGCATCCTCCCATGTAGTCATGGTCTCATCATTTGGGTCCTATAGGACCCTTACCTAGTTGATGGTATGATCCCTGAGGGTCAAACCCCGATGTTGCAGAATGTACACAGGCTCCATGGAAAGCTACCCGTCCTCAACCTACAATGCATTCCAATCAAGAACATGGGTCACATCAAGATGATAGGGTCTAAGAATAGAAACATGAAAGACATCATGGATGGGGGATAGGCTTAGTGACAAGGCAAGATGGTAGGAAACATGTCCTATCCTCTCAAGGATCTCAAAAGGGCCAACAAAGCGAGGCGCCAACTCAGAACCCTTTCCATAACGGATCAAACTCTTTCACGGATGCACTCTCAAGAATACTCAGTCACCAACAAAAAACTGATGATCCACTCTATGAGAATCAACATACTTCTTTTGCCTATCTCATGCTGCTATGAAATGCTCACAAATCTGTTCAAACTAATTCTCCATGTCTCAAAGCATATCCGGTCCTATACGCACCCTATCCTCTAACCGATCCCAATTCAAAGGAGTATGACAAGGATGATCATACAATGCTTGGAAGAGAGACATACCTATGGATCTATGATATCCATTTTTATAAGAAAACTCCATAAGTTAAAGATAGTCCTCCCAATGCGGCTGCTGGTCCATAACATACATGTGAAGCATATCCTCCAAAACCTGATTCACGCACTCGATCTGGCCATGAGTCTCTAGGTGATAAGATGAACTAAAGTTCAACTATGTCCCTAAATCATGTTGAAGTGAGGTCCATAATTCTAAAGTGATTTGCATAGGAATCCCATGTAGCCTCACCACATCTTCCATGAAAACTCATGCCACCACTACTGATGTATAAGAAAATGGAATAGAAAACAAATGAGCAAATTTGGTCAATCTATCAAAAAAGCCCATTATGGCATCATAATGATGTGAAGAAACCGGTAACCCAACTATGAAATCCATGGAAATGATGTCCTATTTCAAATCTAGTAACAAATCAGGCTGTAAAAGCCTTGCAGGGTGTTGATGCTCTACCTTAACCCACTGACATTCCAAACACTTCGACACAAAATCAGCAATGTCACATTTCATGCCAACCCAATGATATATATGTCTCAGATCTACATGCATCTTCTTAACACTAGGATGTGTTGAGTAAGGTGCATGACGGGCCTTAGTCATGATCAAAGTACGAAGTCCATCCAATGGAGGTAGATATATACGCCCAAGATGTCAAAAAAGACCATCTGCCTCAATATTATATCTAGAATATCTTCCCTTTAATGGTCTTCCAGTCTCAGTCACGGCTCTAACCTCCTGATACCAAGTGTCCTGAGGAAGAATCCTAAGGATTCTCTCTCTCAAATCCACCCCAAGGGACAATGTTGCAACCTCATGCCATCTATGACTCAAGGCATCTGCCAGTTTATTCTCTTTCACCTGAATATATTGAACCTCAAAATCATATTTTTAGAGGAATTCCATCCATCTTCGTTGTCGAGCATTCAAGTTCAGCTGCATGAAAATGTATTGCAAGCTATGGTGATCATTGTGTAGCTCAAACCGACACCCTAATAGAAAATATCACCATCTGACTAAATCATGGGATACGAATGCCAACTCTAAATCATGAACTGAATAGTTCATCTTGTGGTCCTTGAGTTTGTAGGACTCATAGGCTACCACACAACCATCCTGCATAAGCACTGCTCCTATGCCTTCTAGAGAGACATATGTACAAACCATGAAATATCTGGATGGATTAGGACCTACCAAAATTGGTGCAATAACAAGGAGCTCCTTCAGAGTATGAAAAAATGCCTCACATTGTTCTGACCAAACATACTTCTTCCCTTTCCTCTGAAGAGAAGTGATTAGGTGATCTATCCAGGAAAAACTCTGAACAAAGTGGTGGTAATATCTAGCCAAGCCCATAAAACTCCAAACCTCAGAAACATTAGTTAGTGTTGGCCAATCTATAATGGATTGGATCTTGGAAGGATCCATGGATACACCTTCTCCTCAAACCACATGACCAAGATAGTTCACCTCAGATTGGAAGAAATCACACTTAGCCAAGTTGGCATAAAGCTAATTCTCCCTCAAGAATTGTAATACTTGTCACAAGTGACCCTCATGCTCTTCCATAGTTCTAGAGTGTAATTAGCAGGAACATGAAGGAGAATTAGGGAACAAAGGTAACTTTAGAGGAAGAAGGGGGAATGGTAGAGTAAGATTTGGTCGAAGAGGACCTAGTGTCTTCACCGGTAGGTGTTTTTCACAATAGCAGCCAAGGAGGTGATAGAAGAGAACATCTAATACAAGAAGAAGATAGTCAAATTATGACCTCCTACCACACATCTACCTCAAAGTCTGCAGATCCAGAGCAAGGAGAAATATTGATGATTAATAGGACCCTCTTGAAGATACCAACCACCAAAGAACCCCCTAAGAGGAAATCTCTTTTTAGAACCTCTTGCAAGGTACAAGGCAATGTATGCAAAGTAATTGTGGATTCAGGGTCCATAGATAACATAGATTCTATTGAAATGGTTACTAAACTTAATTTGCAAAGATTACCTCATCCCCATCCCTATAAGGTGTCTTGGTTGAACAAAGGTCAACAATCCTTGATTAGTGAACAAGTTTGGGTAGAGTTTTCAATAGGTGAATACAAGGATAGAGTGTTGTGTGATGTGGTAGAAATGGATGCTTGTCATTTGTTACTTGGTAGGATTTGGTAATATGATTTAGATGCTAGGCATGAAGGTAGGAAGAATGTCTATACCATCACCAAAAATGGAGAGAACTTCACCATGACTCCTCTCCCGAATGACAGTAAGGATAAGCATATTGTGACTAGTGTCATGCTAGTAGATGAGAAGGAATTCATGAAGGTCTTAAAGGAGGAAGATACCCCTTTCTTTGAAATAGTTATCAAGCTTAAGGATGAACCTAAGAAGCAGCCTAAGAGTCAACAGGAAAGGAGGAAGGTAGGCCCTAAGGAGGTTCAAGATCTACTAGATAAGTATAAGGGAATAGTTGCAGACAACACCACAGATACCTTACCTCCTCAAAGAGAAATCAATCATTGCATTGACCTAATACCAGGTGCTACATTTCCTAACAAGGCAACCTACAAACTAACCTCTAAGTAAAATGCAGAAGTTGCAAGACAGATCCAAGAATTGCTAGAGAAAGGGTTCATTAGGAAGAGTATAAGTCTATGTGTAGTCCCGACAGTGCTAACTCCTAAGAAAGAAGGAACATGGAGGTTGTGTATAGATTCTAGAGATATTAACATGATAATAATAAGATATAGATTCCCAATGCCAAGAATAGAGGATTTGATGGATTGTTTAGGAGGGGCTAAGTACTATTCCAAGATAAACTTGAAAAGTGGTTATCACCAAATTAGGATCAGAGATGGAGACCAATAGAAAACAACATTTAAAACCAATGAAGGTTTGTTTGAATGGATGGTAATGCCATTTGGGCTTTCCAATTCCCCTAGTACCTTTATGAGGTTAATGAATGAGGTTCTTAAGCCTTTTATCAATCATTTTGTGGTATTATACTTGGATGATATACTAAGTTTTTAGTAAAGATAGAAATGAACATCTAATGCACTTGGATTTGGTGTTGAAGAGGTTGCATGAGGAGGAGCTGAAGATCAACTTAGACAAATGTGTTTTCTTGCAGGAAGAACTAGTGTTCCTTGGGTTTATTATTTCCAAAGGTAATCTGAGAATGGATCCATCTAAGGTGGAGGCTATCCTCAATTGGCCAACACCTAGGTCTGCAAGTGAGGTAAAACATTTCCATGGCTTAGCAAGATTTTATAGATATTTTATTAAGAATTTGAGTGGGGTTGGTGCACCTATGATAGATACCTCAGAGGAGGAAGGACGTGCCAATTTGCTTGGAATGATGAAGATAATGAGTCTTTTGAGTTCTTGAAAAGAAAAATTGCAGAGTATCCCACCTTATTCCTCCCTGATTTTCATAAAGTCTTCACTATTGAGTGTGATGCATCTAAGAAGGCTATAGGAGGAGTCTTGAGTCAAGAGGGTAGGCTTGTGGCTTTTTTCAGTGAAAAGTTAAATGAGGTAAAACAAAAATATTCAACCTATGATCTAGAGATGTATGCTTTGGTACAATCTCTTAGGAAGTGGAGATATTATTTATTGCCTATGGAATTTGTTGTATATACTGACAACCATGCTCTAAGATTTTTGAATAAGCAATTGAAACTAAATCATAGGCACATGAAGTGGAGGGAGTACCTTCAAGCTTTCACATTCACTATCAAGCATAATAATGGAGTGGAAAATAAGGTTGCAGATGCTCTTAGTAGGATAAACTTGATCATCCAAGAAGTTCAGTTGGATAGCATGGGGATTCACTCCATGAAGGACATGTATGATGATGATGAAGATTTCAAAGAGGCATATCAAGTTTGCAGAGAAATGGGAAACAAGTATCACAGTGAGTTTTCAGAATTTATTTCAAGAAGGTATGTTATTTAAGGGGAGTCAAATTTGTGTTCCAAAGGATCTATAAGGGCAAAAATCATAAAGGAAAAGCATTGTGGAAGTTTAGCTAGGGAATTTGGGGTTGATAAGACCCTTGAACTTGTTAGAAGATTCTACTTTTGGCCAAGGATGCCAACAGATGTCAAGAGGTATGTAGAGGGTTGTTTGACTTGTCAAAAGGCTAAAGGCAAAACATCTAATGTAGGATTGTATACACCTCTCCCAAAACCTACTAAACCATGGGATTCAGTGAGTAAGGATTTTGTAATGGAACTCCCAAAGACTAAAGTAGGATATGATAGTATATATGTTGTTGTAGACAAATTTTCCAAAATGGCACATTTTTTGCCTTGTAAATCCACAAATGATGCCTCTCACATTGCATGTATATTCTTTAAGGATATTGCCCGACTCCATGGGCTGCCATTATCCATTATCTCAGATAGGGATTCTAAATTCATAGGGCATTTCTGGAGAACTCTATGGAAAAAGCTGGGAACAAACCTGTCATTCTCATCCACCTACCATCCTCAGTCAGATGATCAAATAGAGGTAGTTAATAGGTCACTTGGTAATCTTTTGAGGTGTTTGAAAAAAGAGCATGGAGCCACTTGGGATGTCATCTTGCCTCAAGACAAGTTTTCATATAATGATTCAGTCAATAGGAGTACTGGTCTATTTCCTTTTCAGATTGTCTATGGAACACACCCAAGGGGTGTCGTGGAATTAAGAGATGTTAGAGATCTGGACAAGAGGAGCGCCCAAGCATAGGACTTTGTAGAGATCATGAAAGATATCCATGAGAAGGTGAAAGCCAAACTGAAACATACCTCGAAGAAGTACAAAATAAATGCATACAGGAAAAGAAGAGAGTTGCAATATCAAGTGGGGGATATGGTCATGATTCATCTTAAAAAAGAGAGATTGCCTAAAGAGAAGTATACTAAATTAATGATAAAGAAAATTGGTCCTTTCAAGATCCTCAAGAAATGTGGCAACAATGCCTATCACATTGATGTACCCTTTGATATAGGTTTATCTCCTATCTTCAATGTTGCTGACATATATGCCTACAAGAATGCTGTGAATGAGGTTGGTGATGTAGGTCCTGTTGATCCACCCACTCCTAACATGATGGCAGATGTCCTTTCTCAGCATACACCAGAGATTGAATATATTGCAGATAAAAGAGTTAGCAAACAAACAAGGAGACAAACATATTATGAATTCCTTGTCAAATGGAAGGGAAAACCTTTGGAAGATGCCACATGGATGACCGAGAAGGCCATTAAGCTGACTGGAGCTACACTGTCTGACATACCAACTCAAGGGACTTAGAGTTTTTCTTTACACAGGGAGTATGGTGCAGGGCACCCAAGATATATCCCAGACTTTGGAAGATCACTAGGTTGTAGTAAGAGGTTAATAGGGTGTAATCTTGGTGTTGATCCTTTGGATCCACTTAATAATGTTTTTTTGTCCAATTTGTAAGGCTAAGAGTCCCAAAGGTACCTTAAGATAACCTTGGGTCTCATTAGACCAATAGGACCTTAGAATAGGATGTCATAAGTGTTTTTGATATTGTTTTAGAAAATAAATGACTTTAGAATAGATCCTTAACATGTTTGAAGCTTGGAGGATGCAAATTGCCAAAAGTTGCAAAATTATCAAAAATGTTGTCTGGTTTGAAAGATGTGAATAACATAATGAAAGGTATCAAAACTATCACAATTGGGATAAATTTGGAAGGTGATTGGAAGCATGAATTGGATGGACTCATGATTGATTGGTATGAGTTTGTAAGGATATGGTGAAAGTTTTGTGATTAATTGAAGGTTATTGATTGAATGTTTAAGTTTATGGAATGTAAAGGTTGTAAGTATCTTTGATAAGATTGAGGAAACTATCATATTTGTTATTGATTCAATGATAACGTGTGTTGTTACATGACAAATGCCTCTAAAATTTTATTCAGATGATTGGATCAGCATTGTCCTTGATGGTTGTTTTGGTCTAAAAAATGAGCAAACCAAGTTCACCTGTAATCTATCTATGAGATATCCAATCTCAATCAATGAAAAGCTTTAGGGCTTGGACAACATAACAAGGATAACAATCCTTCTACTCTTCAGGCTCTATAAAAACTAGGTGGGTATACCTTTGATGCACTAAATCAAACCCATTACATACATGACAACATCAACCAAAGCAAATAGATCTCATAAGCGCTCAACAACAAGGAGGTTACTACAGATGAGCTAGATCTACATTGATATCTCAACTAGATTGGAGTATGAGATAGGTGGAACAAACTAAACCTACAACATAAAAGTAAATGGATATTGATTTAACTTTTGAAAAGGATCACAAATGCAACAAAAACTAATAGATAAACCAGTGCCTTATCCGGGCAACAGTCATCTACAACAGACTGCAACCTAACAAGAGAAACTAGTACACAAATCACAAGTTCATGATCTATCAACTTTGAATATGCTTGACATACACAAAGTCCTAATTTGCATCAAAATTCATCATCCAATCCACACCAAGAGTACTCATATCAATGACTTTGTTTAAAGTATATTTATATCTTCCTCCTTGAGAAAATGACTAACAACAACTTCATTAGATTCCTAGCAAATCATTTCAAATAAGTGATCCTTGATTACTTAAATGAAAAAAACACCAGTATAATGACACAAAGATAGTACAAGTCTGAGTTTAAATTCTCTAGATTGTATATTTCATTCCTCTGTCAGAAGGCTACAAGTACTTCATATTTGACTTGGAAATTGCTAAGACAAAGGCCTGTATTAGTTTTTCCAGAGTTTAGCTACAAAAATTGTGTCCCTTTTCTAGGTAGCCTTGGTGTCCTTTTATAGAAATCAGGATGCAACAAGCTTCAGACCACCTAGAAGAAAAATCTTACCCTAATAGTCATTTAATGAAAAAGTTACATATCTGTGCCATTGCAGTTGAGGGAGAAATCTAATGTTCCTTCTGGGATGCATGCATCATTAATTCATTAGGCATTCACTTGGAAAATGGCCAAAAGGATAGGCTCCTATTACCCAAAAATGGTTGCAAAAACCGACAACTTCATAATGTTGGTGGATCATCTTGTCCCAGAGCATTGATGAGTTCTTATCTAAGAAGATACATAGAAGCACACCATTATGTTCTTCACATATCTCACTGCCACCTCAACCACCACCTGGTCAGTCGCTATGTCAGAGGTGATAACCATCGGGCACTTTCGCATGGTGGTATAACAACGGCCGTAGATCTTTCCTCAAGCTGCTTGAACCTTAACGCCTGGGCCGCTTTCTGTTCAGTACATGTGATTTGTTGCCAAGTCACATGGGATATTTGGTGATCACTTTCGCATCACAACATGGCGACAACTGTTGGATCATCTCGCCCAACCGTTGATCTTCCTAAACCCACTTGACCTTTAGCTTCTCTGAATGGCTCTCGCCTATGCTACAGTGTCACCACGTGGCACCTCTTGATTCACTCTGAGATCTTCCTAGACTCCACCTGTCCAGTTAGGCCTGCCACTTGTCAACCTCTGGTTCACCACCTGACCCACCTAGACCACCAAGTCATCTCCATCGGACCCTCCACCTCCTTTGGTTTATTCAACATCAGGCTTTTGGCCAAACTTCCTCTTCGACTAGCCACTTTCGTGTCTCATCGAAATCGTAGTTTCATCAATGCCTTCACTTTTTGATGAAACTGGTTGAAATTTCTTCGATGTGCCCTATGTCAATGGAACCGAGCATTCAATGAACGACTTTCATGTCTCACTGACACCTTAGTTTCATTGAAACCCTTCATTTCGATGAAACTGATGCCTTCTGTGAGTACACTTTGAGATCTATCAAAACCAAGGTCTGCTCAACATTCATCTACCATCTATTCTGCCATGTGGAACCCTTTGATTGGCTCTAGAGTTCACAAATAGGTGCCACCTATCGCGAGGGTAGTCATTCCAAGCTCTCCACTCTAACACCTTAGCATGACCTCCACTAACTGCCAGAATGAATTGCCTGCCTTAATCACTTGCATTAACTGTCGGCCATGGTTCACTACTAGTGGTTTGTCGCCAAGTCGCAAGGGATACCTGGCGAGCATTTTTACATCGTGACATAGCGACAACCCTTGGATCCATCTTGAACATCATTGATCTTTGTTAATCTGCTCAATCCTTAATGCCTATGAGTGGCTACATCTTATGCCACAGTGTCACCATGTGTCCACCACTTGTCTGCCACCTCATCAGTCACCAAGTCACAGCCATTAATAGTTGATCACCTTCATATGGTGATATAGTGATGGTTGTGGATCTGCATTCAACCTACTCATTGTTTAATTTGCCCTTTTATTGAAAAATTTTGGGTGCTTTGAGATGCGCATAGGGGGCCCACTGCTTCTAAGTTGCCACTTACCAAAAGCCCATAAGATTTGACACTAAGGATATATGTGGCCTTGCACATAAATATTGAAATGCTCCTCCCTATAGCCAATGTTATAAGGCTCACCTTAGCCCTTTCCATTGGGTCATCGGGATAGTCTGAAAACCTGACTTGAGATCCTCCTGGACATTCTGCACTCTGCACCTTTCTCACGGGTCCCACCACTTAGTCGCCATGTCGCAATGAATAACTATCTAGCACTTTTGGGTTGTGGTATAGTGATAGCCGCGAGATCAAGAGGAACCTGCTTGATCTTTAGGAAACCCGACAGATACATAGGAAAAGACATAAGACTTAGGCAAAATTAAAATTTATCAGAACCTGCCCAGGCCTAGAATTAAAAGGGGCTCCTCTTGACGATGCATAGACCCTTCCACTTAAGTGGAAAAAGGCAATGAGAAAAGACCTTTAATCAAAAGAAAGGGATGTTTTGAACCTTGAACCTTGAACCGATTTGCAAATGGTTCAAAACAAACATAACACATTCACACTTACTTATTAAAAAACATTACAAAGTCATGACTCATGCAAGAGAAACGATTGAACCTTGAACCTTGAACCTTTTTGGTTCAAGGGTTCAAGTTCAAAGAGAATTACAATAATGTGCTTGCCTTACCATAAAACAAATCCACAAAGAGAAATCCATAAACCAAGGCTTCATTGGGTCACCAAATTTAGCATGATTTTTATGTGTCCCAATAGTGGCTCTGACTGGGGATGGTTGATTGCAAGATCAACACAAATTCAAAATCTTTGGTAGAGCAAACCAGCCAAAAAATAGGACACTTCTTCCTCTTTTAGAATCTTCAATGAGCTTCACTCTCCAAAACAGGGGTTGCTTACTCCACCCAACAACAAGGCTCCTTATTGAAAACCACACAACTGAAAGCAAAGCGACTATACAATAGAACTTATTTACATATGGCCCTAGGCCATCAAACTTGGAATCAATGCTTACCTCTATCAAACACATGATTCTCATTTCCATGAATCAAGGGTAAGCTGGAAGTTTCATTTACATTTTCCTAATCAAAAACTCTGCAACTTCTCACCAGCTCATCACACAAAAGATAATCAACATGCTGACAATCAATCAATCTTGGAAAAATAAAACCCACCTCTGAATGTTGATCATCAGATGACACAAAACAGTCATATTGTTTACAATTATTTCCTAGCTGAAAAGAAAAGTAACCCTACTCCATCCGATCACTGGGAACATTAGGCAGATGCTGATTGCTAGTTTGCAAAAATGGAAAACACTCATCCATAATATAGGCTTTCAAACTAGAGAGGAACATTTCCTCATAAAATTACTGCAACTTAGCATGCTGATCACACCTTATATCAGCATTTTGCAAACATGAAAATGCATGATCACTTGTCAATGGTTCATTTACCAATTGCAAATCTTGGAAAACCACTTCAGATTTGTCTTTCTCTTTAACACCAAGATCCACACAATGCATATCAAATTCTGATTTCATATCAACATATGAATCTACATTATCACGTTTATAAACCTTATATGCATTTTCATCTTGTCCATTATTCAAATAAAATGTAGGGAAAGAAATATCATATGTGTCATACCTCACACCTTCAAGAACATCATCAGTATCAAAACATATATTGATTAGGTATGAGAGATTGGGGAAATTTCTCAATGTATACCTCTTAAGATCAGTAGCTAAGAGTTCTGAGATTTGTTCACTACTTAGTGAACCTTCTCCTTCATTTTCATTTTCCTTGGCTTCTTCTTCTATGCTGTAAACATTGTCCCAATCTGATGCATGTATTAAATTTGCAGTGCTCATGTCTTCATGCACATTTGTTTTGTCATTACAACAACTTGCATCTGCATCATGACCTTTATCATGCTGATCATAAAGTGTTGCTATATGTTGCAACATAGTTTCATAACCTTGGTTGAAAACACTTTGTGCATTGATAAAGACAACAAGGTGTTCTATATTATTCAAATCTGAAAACCTCAACAGGCTCATGACTATTTGAACAATAACTTGTACTTTCACAATTTTCTTCTTGCTCTGAATACACATATGCACTGTCATGCTGAGAATACGAGTCACCTTCAGTATCATAAGAGGTATAGCCACTCATAGATTCATCTCCATCACTGTACTAAAAAATTTGTACATTTTCAGATTTGGTCATTTCAATCTCATCTAACCATTCTTTAATACTGGCAACACTTTCTTCCCTCAAATTTGAAGACCAACTAATTGAGTTAGGCTCATCAAGCACTAAAAATAATTCAATCCAAACTGACTCATGGGGTCTAACATCAACTGGAAGCTCATTTAATGCAGCAATAAATCTTCCATAAAAAACATATGATGATTCAATCTTTCTCTTCCCTACTTTCCTTCTTAAAAACAAGATGCATCTATCTTGGATATTTTGAAGATGTATTTCAATCTCCCTATCAATGTCTTTCAAATTTGACAAAGAAATTTCAGATCTAGGAAACACATCTAGATCCATCAAATTTGAAACATCTATTGAACCATTACCATGACAATGCATCTTAATATTTTACTCTCTTTTCAAAAGATATGCAGTCATTAATTTCATAACCAGACATACTTCTCACCATATTTCTGATTGAAACTTTTCAAAACAAGAAGTATGTAACCTTAGAACCAATACTCCTTTTCCTGGTGACTTGCTTCACCTTATAAGGAACAAAGTTCTCTCATAATTTTTTTGAGGAATACCTGGGTATATTTGCTACCACTATTCACTTAACTTCTGATTGAAACTTTGAAGAACACCTCCAAACCTCAGGTTCATTCTTATAGAGTCGCCACTGTGTGCATGTAAAATTCATCTTAATAATAATTTATCAATTAGAATCACAGGGAAATCACAAATCCCTATCTAATCAAAGAATCTAACAAACAAGACAATGAAATAATGCAATTATCAAGAAATAGGAATTATAAATCAAATCAATAAAAAAATCCCTATTCCAAGATTGCATATTGCTTCCATTACTCTTCTCTTCTCCATGGTATGATGTCTCTCAAATATTGCGTTGGTAACCTGCAAGTGACACAAAGATTCGAAGTTCCTGATTATTGAAAATGGAGATTGGATGCCCAATTTATAGATTTTTGGATGAGATTGATTGAAAGGTGGAATAGATTGATCAAGAGGTGGAACTCAGGTGAGCTCACATGCTGATTGATAGTTGAATTGTTGATTGTAGGAGTGGAACATAATAGATTGAACAGATTAATTGAGTCAACTGATTGAGAAAAAGCTGACTAAAGGAAGAAAAAGAATGATTGGAGGAAATAAAGAAGATGACAAAGAAAGCTTTATTTAGAAAAAGCTAACTAAAAGATGGAAATAGAAGTTGGAGAGATAAATGATTTAATTAATTAATTTAGCATGTGCTTGCACTTTAACTTAGATTTTCAATTTAATCTTTGCATGATATTCAATTCAAATAATTGAATTTATTTTAATTCAATTTAGTATTTAAATATATTTAGAACTTGACTTTGATTTTCAATTTGGTTTTTGAAATCATGCACATGTGTTTGAATTTGGAAGAAATTAGAAGAAATGGGAGAATTAGAAGAATTAATTAGTTAATTAAATAATTTAAAGAAACTATTTAATTATTTAGAAATTAAAGAATTAATGAAATTAGAATTTGGGGATTTGGATATGGAAGAATTAATTAGTTAATTAAATAATTTAAAGAAACTGTTTAATTATGTAGAAATGGAATTTAATTAAATAATAAAGATTATTTAAATTAAAGGAATTAAATCACAATTAATTAAATAACAAATATTTAATTAATATTTAGAAAAGGGTTGAATGATTAGATGACCAGAGATAGAAATTAAGAATAGAATTATTTAAATAATAAAGATTATTTAAATTGGGGAATTAACCATAATTAATTAAATAATAAATATTTAATTAACATTAGAAAATGGTTAAAAATGATTAAATGATGAAAGAATAAAAAAATAGAATAATTAGTAAGATTATGAGGAAATATGAAATTAGAAGAATAAGATTAATTAACTTAATTAAATAATTAAATAATTATTTTATCAATTAGAGGAATAATTAGTACGTGATCAATGAGACATTTTTAGGTGTCTACATTTGCCCCTCTTTGAGACAATGTTAGAATGATGTCGTTTCAAAGAAAAAAGAAAAGAAAAAAAATTTGCCCTAGTATGCTTCGGTAATACTTAGGGTGTAATGCCCCCTCGAGAGATTGTTTGTGCATTAAAGATATGAATGATCTCTTGAAAAAAGAAGAATGTGAAATGAAAGATAGAAGAATGGTTAGTTGATTAGAGATACATGATATAAAGATTACATTGAGATAGAATATGGGAGAACAGATTGATGAAAGAATAATGTTAGATGATGGAAAATGATTTAGAAAGAGATGATGAGAAAAGAATCAGCAAACTAGCAATAAGCAAATGAGATGAAATGAGAATGAAATTGAATGAATCATGAACCTGTGTCATTATTTATTGCACAATATATATTCATCATTGAGCCTTATTATTGAACAATGAAGCTTAGCACATTAGGGTATAAGGAACCAAGATGTAAAGATATCTCATTGTAGAAACAAACACGTAGCAGACAAGCAGCAAACAAAGAAAAAGATAATGCCCATCATAGCTCCTCTAGTCACTTGTGGACATCCTTGAGTAGCATAAGAACAATATCTGTCACCAAATGATAAAAAGATAAAGACTGGCTCGAACAAAATTCAACAACTATACTGACCTTGTGCCTTCGTTCTCAGTTGCTTGATGTGATGGTTGATAATGTCTGATCTCAGAAAGTTGTGGATCCCGTTTAAGTCTGACCTGTCTGATTTCGAGTGTATCCTCTTCTGTTTAAGACAAGATAATGATCATGTTGATATGGATATGATACGATTGATAAGACAGTTTGATCAGTTGATTGCAGATGTTTGATTGGATAGTCGTATCCTTTGTTAACTTCATGCGAAGTGTTTGTTGGATATTTGCTAGGGTATTTGTTTCTCGCAATACATTTTATTGCAAGTTTTTTGATTGATTGATTTTTTATTTTTAGTTCTTTTCCAAGAGCTTTTTTGATGTTTTTGTATTATGTAGATCAATATTTGAATGTTTTTGATTGATTTTTTCAGGACATTTTGCAGATGCTTTTGATATTTTTTATGGTTTTCACTATTTTTGAATGTTTTTGGATGATTTTTTCAAGACATTTTGCAGATGTTTTTGGTTGGATTTTCTGGACAGTATATGGATGTTTTTGGTATTTTAAGTTTTTCATTGTTTTTGGATTTTAAGTTTTCCAATGTTTTTGGATTTTAAGGTTTTCAATGTTTTTGGATTTTTTCAAAGGACGTTATATGGATGTTTTTGGTATTGTTAGATTTTTAGTTATACCCCTACTGTGCAGACCTATATGACATGATGATCTATAGAATGTATGTGGAGACAAATGAATTTTTGACATGGCCTATGTGAATGCAATATGTAGGATGAAGATGCATTTCCTATTCGAACAAGGTTGACTATGTTTGTTTTTGCATTTGTAATACACCAATTGAAATGGAGATGCAAAACCTTTCATAGATAAGCAGTCAATCAATCCCTAAGGTCCCTTGGATCATTCAAATTAACACACTTAGTGACTAGGATTTACAAATGGAGACGTGGAAAACTTCCCCACTGGTTCTTGAAACTTAGATCTTTGTTTGCCCATGTGTGTGCAAATGAGTTAATTCATGTTCTTGTGTTCACTAAAGATCCTTAGCATCCTATATGACTAGCTACATGGATTATTCTAACTTCAAAAGCATCCTGAATAGAGCCTCGCTGTCAGCAAGCCTTGAGAGCTCCAACGAGGTTATAGACAATAATTTCTCAAATATTGCTCCATTGCCAGTAGGCATTCATAGCCCTGATGGAGTTACTTGCATGTTCCCCTAGTCAAGATTTTTATCACACTTGTATGCGTGATATTTCAGTTGTATATCATTTCTCTTTTTCCTTGAGATGGATATTTGGCATATCTATTTTTCTTTTTATTTTCTTGCCTTGACTTGTAAGTAATGAAACCTACTTGGGTGTGACAATTATAGCGGCACTGAAGTAGAATTTTAGATTTTTCACTAGTCATATGATCAACTAGGTGTCTATAATAAATTAGAGATCTTGTTAACGTGTTTGAGATATAGCAATTGAGAGATTTTAGGTTAACAAGTCTCAAATAGTGAAATTACTACCCAACCATAAGTAAAGCGTCGTCACAGGGTAATGTTGAAAATGAATGACCTTAGGACCTCATAGACTTCATGTCTGAATATCTAAGAAAGAAGATGACCCTTGTTTCTCTTGAATGCAAATGAATGATAAATTTGAACAATTGCCTTGTTTTATTGGTGCTGCTATATGAAAATGCATAAACATTTGAGAATGCGATGCATTTGAAAAAGAAACTATATGTGATGCAGTTCTTTGAATAAAATGATATGCATTGTGTAGGTAGTCCATTGGTCTTTGTTTGAAGAGTCGGATAAAGATGTAGTTTCCAATAGGAAATAAGGACTCAACTAGGTGTACATGTTTAGTTTTTTTTATATCCTCCTTATTTTCAAACCAATCTAGTTGTGGTATATTCTCTTGCCCCCAGTCTTTCAAGAGTGGGTATATGAGGCAAATTGATTCTAGTTCTAAAGTTGTGACATGAGCGGGTGTTATGCTTGTTTCTATTGATGCACTTGAAGAGGATGATGAAGTCAACCAGGTGTTGATCTCATTAACTGGTGTTACGATTGTGCTTGAACAAGATGATGAAACAATTGTTGACAAGTTGTTCTATGTAGTATGATCTAGATTGGTGATTTCATTAGTAAGGGGTTCATGAACAACTTGTGTAGAGGTATTGGGATCACTAGGAGAAATGGAAAGTTCATTTGAGAGGGAATCTTGTGAGAAACATGGAGGACTATGACATGGAGATGAAGAAATGGATGGGACCTTGATCAAGATTTGGAGAAATAATGGGATCTTGTTTAGGACATGAAGGTAAAGGTATGATTTGATCTTGGTTTGTAAAGGGATTATTAGGGAGGATGGAAGGGATGTCTTGATCTTGTTTAGGAGGTGGATGTTGGATGGGACTTGGAATGACACTTTGTTCTTGAGATGGAAGGGTGTGATTATGAATGGAATAGAAAAGAGCGAGGGGATCATCATAAGATTCTTGGTCGGTAGGATCTTGATCAAAAATTGGGTAGGATGGAAGTGGTTGTTCTTTATCTTTATTTGTTTTGAGACTCATTTCTTTTGATTTTGGATCATCCTCTTGACACAGGGAAGGAGTTTGGAAATGCATAGGAGATTGTTGGAATTATTCAACCTTTTGAATTGATGAGAAAGGATTTTGAATGAGACTCTCTAAATCATGACTTGGATTGGATTGGTTTTGTGCTATGGATACCCCTTGGGAGGTTGTGTTATTAGATAGAGATGGCATGGATTGGTCTTGCGTGAATTCAGAGGATGATGAAATGGTGGATATATATGGTTGATTTGGGCTCTGGTTGAGAGGGATTTGATTTTGGTTGAAAGTAGTATGATTTTGGGTGAAAGATGTTTGATTTTGGTTGAATGAATTTTGATTTGGACTTTAGTTGAAGGGGGTTTTATTTTGGTTGAAAGAGGTTTGAATTTTGGGTTGGTGTGAATTTTGATTTGGACTTTGGTTGAATAGGGTTTTATTTTGGTTGAACGAGGTTTGAATGTTGGGTTGATATGAATTTTGATTTGGAATTTGGTTGAAAGGGGTTTGAATGTTAGGTTGGTGTGAATTTTGATTTGGACTTTGGTTGAAAGGGGTGTTTTGGTTGAAAGAGGTTTGAATGTTGGATTGATGTGAATTTTGATTTGGACTTTGGTTGAAAGGGGTGTGATTTTGGTTGAAAGAGGTTTGAATGTTGGATTGATGTGAATTTTGATTTGGACTTTGGTTGAAAGGGGTGTGATTTTGGTTGAATGAATTTTGAATGTTGGGTTGATGTGATTGGTATGATTGATATAGTGGGTTGAAAGAAAAAGAAGGTTTACATGACTATAATGTTGGTTGAACTGAGGTAGGCACAATTTTGTTGAAGAATGAAGGTTGGCATGTTTGAATGGTCTCACAAGAAGAAGAAGGTTGGTCTGATACTGATCCTCTCATGGCCATTACTCGTGTCATCATGTTTTCTAACCAACCCCTATGGTTGTCAAGACTAGCCATGTCTGTCACTTGTTGTTGCAAAGCCTTGATCTATTGAGCTAAGGTTTCTATGGATGGCAATGGAATAGGAATAGAAGGGATGAATCGTCCACCTTCCCTACAAAATGTATAATGCCAATCCATGATGTTTGCATGTTTGGTTTGGACCTAGGATCACAATATGTAAGATGTTTTCTCCATTTCTCTGGATGTGATAATGTTTCGATTTGTTGAACTTGACAAACTTGTTTGAGTTGAGGTTGAGTTTGATTGATCCTCTGATTGTGATCTGGACATTTGGGGTATGACTTTCTAGGATGATTATGTAAATGACGATGGACTAAGATAGATGTATATGAGGTCTAGACAAGGATGTATATGAGGATGATAATGTTGACTCAAAATTAGGACTATGCAATGACTATGGACAATAATGAAGACGTGAATGAGGACTATGCAAGGACTTTAGGACGATAATGAGGATGTAAGTGGGACTATGCAAAAGACTTCCTAGGGTCACAAGTATGTAAGGAATTTAAGCTTTTGGTTTCAAAATGGATTTTGCTTTCTGTAGCTTCATGTGTGGGACAATGTTTTGTAGTTTTCCAAATCTGAGAACAATTGCTTAGAGGTATGTATAGCTGACTGACTCAATTTTCATACAATCTTAGAAAATTTGGAGATATGTGGGATAGGGCCTAAAATAGCCCAAGGGACTGACTCAATACTGGTCTAGCACAATGATACATAAAAAAGCACTGAATACAATCTTAGGCTAGAAAGTGGACACCATTCAATGAGGCCCTTACAAAATACCGAGACAAAATGAATAGATAGAGAGTCTAGCAACACTAGCTCCACTCCATGGCACACACTTCTTGAGCATGCCAGTCTCTCTTACCCTGAAGATCTAAAGATCTTATAGCCAAGGTATTTCTGGATCATAGTGTAAGGTACATGAAGGGTATCTATGGGGTACAATCCACACTCCCGGAATCACTGAATGTAGGATTTTTGGCACCTAAATTGGTTCATAGTATTAGGTTTCGAGGGGTCCTGATCCAACAATGGATTCTCAGAGCAAGCCACTTAAGACTTTAGTTGAGCTTATCAGTGTAGGGAAGGCCCCCACATACATCGAATTCACTCAACACTCTAGCTGCCTGATCAGTATATTTATATAGTAGCTCAAAAAACCCACTCGAGAGTACACTGGGAGAGATGATATCCCCAACGCATCCCAATTTGAAGTACCTCTGTGGGGTGATGAAATCCCTAGTCAAAGATACCCCTCACTACATAGAATAAAATAAAAATCTGGATGTCGTTGTCACCTTCCTCCTTTCTCCCAAGACCCCAAAGGCGGGTGGAAAGTCAGTTAGTGCAACAGTAGGTCCACCCCAGACACAATAAAAAAAAAATTACCTTTAAAAAAAAAGAAAAAAAGAAAAATGATTTAATCTAATGTAGCCTGATTCATGTTCATTTTATAGCCCAAATTTAGGTGTTAGATATGCATGTGCATGTCCATTTTAAACACCAAATCAAAATATGAAGGCATACATGTCAATTTTAACCATTTGTTGATTTTAAGCACCAAAAGACCAAGTGCGAGATACATGCATGTCAATTTTAGCCCATTTTCATTTTAAGCACCAACAACGAAGTGTGAGATTATCCATGCATGTCCATTTTAACTGTTGTTGATTTTAAGCACCAAAAAATGAAGTGTGAGGTAATGTATGCAAAAATACTAATCTAATCCTCTCTACAAATCTGCCACAGGCTGTAAATAGAAGATTAGTAGTAAAGTCCAACCAACAGAAAATAGAAAGTCAAAACTTGACAGAAACAAATGCGTAATCCTACCTGTGCGATTGCGTGATACTTACAGATCAAATGCGTGAGCATGATAGAGCGAATGTGTAATTCTGATAGACTGAATGTGTGATGATGATTGATCAATTGTGTAGCAATAATAGGTCGATTGCATGACAGGCAGGAAAACAACAACAAAAGTTAAAAACTAAAAAATAAAAGAAAACTAAACTCGATCAGGAATCTATAACACCAATTATGAAGCCCTAGCCAAATCTCCCATCATCCATTCAATATTGATTAGATCATATTTAACTTGATAAGAAAGAACTAAGCTATTATATCTATCAAAGGCCAGTTGATCTTCTAAATCTTGGATCTTCTTTTCTACCTGGAGAACCTTTTGGTAGCATTTGGCTTCTCTTCTTTGTTGTTTCGTCCTTCTTGCACCTAAAATCCTGAACTATACTTTTCTTGACATAAACTGTTATAATCAAATCATGAAATAGAAGCAATTTGATCCCAGATTAACCCAATTTGAGATAGAATTAGATAGATGAAATAATAGATGGAATAAAAAATTAGACAACACTTTTTCGTGCGAATGTGTAATCTAGAAAGGGCGATTGCGTGATCTGAATAGGGTGATTGCATAACCTTGTCAGAGAGAATGCGTGACCCCGAGGGGTTGAATGAGTGATGTTGTCTATGCAATTGTGGGATGATGTAATTGTGATTGCGTGACGGAATATCTATTCTCTAAATCCGTGTGAAATCTATTAAAAAAAGTGCAAAAATCCGTACGACCTGCAAAAATTACACAAAGAATAGAGAAGGTAAGTTAGTTGTGTTTCATGCTGGGTTCACCAAAATGTGTACATGTAAAATTCATCTTAATAACAATGTATCAATTAGAATCATAGGGAAATCATGAATCCCTATCCAATCAAAGAATCTAACAAACAAGACAATGAAATAATACAATTATCAATAAATAGGAATTATAAATCAAATCAATCAAAAACTCCCTATTCCAAGATTGCATATCACTTCCATTGCTCTTCTCTTCTTTGGGGTATGATGGCTCTCAGATATTGCGCTGGTAACCTGCAAGTGACACAAAGATTTGAAGTTCGTGAATATTGAAAATGGAGATTGGATGCCCAATTTATAGAATTTTGGATGAGATTGATTGAAAGGTGGAACAAATTGATCAAGAGGTGGAACTCAGGTGAGCTCACATGCTGATTGATAGTTGAACTATTGATTGTAGGAGTGGAACAGAATAGATTGAATAGATTAATTGAGTCATCTGATTGAGAAAAAGTTGAGTGAAGGAAGAAAAAGAATGATTGGAGGAAATAAAGAAGATGACAAAGAAAGCTTTATTTAGAAAAAGCTAACTAAAAGATGGAAATAGAAGTTGGAGAGATAAATGATTTAATTAATTAATTTAGCATGTGCTTGCACATTAACTTAGATTTTCAATTTAATCTTTGCATGATATTTAATTCAAATAATGGAATTTATTTTAATTCAATTTAGTATTTGAATATATTTAGAACTTGACTTTGATTTTCAATTTGGTTTTTGAAATCATGCACATGTGTTTGAATTTGGAAGAAATTAGAAGAAATGGAAGAATTAGAAGAATTAATTAGTTAATTAAATAATTTAAAGAAACTATTTAATTATTTAGAAATTGAAGAATTAATGAAATTAAATGAAATTAGAATTTGGGGATGTGGAAATGGAAGAATTAATTAGTTAATTAAATAATTTAAAGAAACTATTTAATTATGTAGAAATGGAATTTAATTAAATAATAAAGATTATTTAAATTAAAGGAATTAAATCACAATTAATTAAATAACAAATATTTAATTTATATTTAGAAAAGGGTTGAATGATTAGATGATCAGAGATAGAAATTAAGAATAGAATTATTTAAATAATAAAGATTATTTAAATTGGGGAATTAACCATAATTAATTAAATAATAAATATTTAATTAACATTAGAAAATGGTTAAAAATGATTAAATGATGAAAGAATAAAAAAATAGAATAATTAGTAAGATTATGAGGAAATATGAAATTAGAAGAATAAGATTAATTAACTTAATTAAATAATTAAAGAATTGTTTTTAATCAATTAGAGGAATAATTAGTACATGATCAATGAGACATTTTTAGGTGTCTACAGTCACCTCCCTGAAGAGGAATAAAATTTAACAACTGATCTTCACTCTGAAACTCTTTCAGATTTCTGGGTCTCACACAGCAGAGTCACATAATATTTTTTTTAAAATTCCTCAGCATTAAAATCTTCTAGGATATATACCTTCAAATGTGAAAACAAATTTCAGACTTGTAAACTTCTAAGACTCTTCCCCAAATGAATTTGGACAGACTCACTTACAATTTGATTCAACAGTCTATACTAGAGATCTTTAGATTACTCCCCAGTGGAGTCACCATTTCTGTTGTGGTGACTCGGATGGGCGAACTCACTTACAATCTGATTCAACTATCTAAACTAGAGATCTTTAGATTACTCCCTAGCAGAGTCACCATTTTTGTTGTTTTCCATTTTGAAAACTTCTATTTCTTCTCTTTAAAAGTGAAAACTACTGCCTCTATGTTGCTATAGAAGAAAACAACAAAAGTTTAAAATAAAGACAAAAATATGAGGTTCTAGATTTAGGAAACCTCCTACATTTTAAGCTTATAAAAGCTTGGGCAAGTGAACCCTTTTAAGACTATTTTATTACAAAAATATTAAATGGTTTGCAAAAAACCAGTGTAAATTCCTGCAAATTTTCCTTACTGACCAGTACAACTAAACCCAAATGGAAAGTTGTTTGGACTTTTGAAAAGGACCACAAAATGCAACAAAAAACCAATAGGTCAACCAATGCCTTATCTTGGGAAATAGAGTCATCTACAACATACTGCAACCTGACAAAAGAAACTAGTACACAAATCACAAGTTCCTTATCTATCAACTCTGAATATGTCTGACATATACAGAGTCCTAATCTGCATCAGACTTCATCATCAAATCCACACCAAACATATTGATATCAATGACTTTGTTTAAAGTATATTTATATTTTCTTCCTTGAGAAAAAGACTAAAAACAACTTCATTAGATGCCTAGAAAATCATTCAAATAAGCGATCCTTGATTACTTAAATGGAATAAACATCAGTACAATGACATAGAGGCAATACAAGTCTGAGTTTAAATTCTTTGGACTATATATTTCATTCCTCTATTAGAAGGTTACAAGTACTTCATATTTGACTCAAAATTGCTAAGACAAAGCCTTGTATTAATTTTGCCAGAGTTTAGCTACAAACATTTGTGTCTCCCTTTTCTAGGTAGCCTTGGTATCCTTTTATAGAAATTAGGATGCAACAAGCTTCGGACTACCTAGAAGAAAAATCTTACCCTAACAGTCATTTATTGCAAAAGTTATATTTTTGTGCCATTGCAGTTGAGGGGGAAATCTAACATTCTTTCTGGGATGCGTGCTTCATTAATTCACTAGGCATTCATTTGGAAAATGCTCAAAAGGGTAATTTCCTATTACCCAAAATTGGATACAACCACCGTCAGTTTCAAAATGTCAGTGGATCATCTTGTGCTAGAGAATTGATTAGTTCTTATCTAAGAAAACACATAGCCGTGCACCATTATGTTCTCTGCACATCGCCTTGAATACCTCTCACTAGGACTTTCACTTCGAACAAAATTTGATGGGATTCGCACGTCTCTCCCATTGATTCTTTTGAATATTTTAAGATTTGGCACCAATGGACCAGGAAGGCCATCTTTCTGAGCACCTCTCCTCTAGTCGCCATGTCGCGGCCTTTAAAGTTTGGACGTGTTTCTATTGAGGTATAGCGACAACCATTCAATCATGGGAAACTAACACGCCCTTTAACTTTCCTGAGTAATCCGCTAAGAAATAGGCCCCACCACTTGGTCTCTAGCTGTAAAAAATTTAACCGCTACCACTAGTTTGCCACCGTAACTGCTTACCTTAACTACTGGCATTAACCGCTATCGCACTTGGCCTACAGAAAATCATCACCTTTTGTTTGAGAAATAACTTCTGAGATCCCAAGGTCACTACCCCAAAAATAATTTCCATGGGCTATACTTGACTACAGAATCAGATTCCTCGGATCGAGAGCTTTCCAATGATATATGATAAATCCATATTTGGGAAAAAATTCAACCCTGAGCCATCAATCCCTCTGCAGGTTGGTCATTTAAGCCTTTGCCTTTTCACCATAGTCTGAAACTATATTTTAACATGACTTTCGCATGCAGGTTTTGGCCACATGTCACCTCCTGGTTCGCTCGTGAGTCCCTCTGGACTCCACCTGTCTTGCCACCTCACCAATTGCCAAGTCGCGGCCATTAACATTCAAGCACCTCCATCTTGCGGTATGGCCACAACCGTGGATCTTCCTTGAACTTTCTTATTCTTTACTTCCTTCCAACTGTTCTTCCTACGGGTCCCACCACTTAGTCACCAAGTCACACCTCTTAGCCATCAAGCATCTTTCCATCGTGACATGGCTACCACCATCAAATCATTCATCCAACCATCAGATCCCTCTTGATATGCCCACCAGTTAAATCACCTAGGCTACTCTATCCTCTGGCGGGCCCACCATGTGTCACTTCCTAGTTTGCTCCGAGCCCACCTAGATAGCCACAACAACTGCCACATCATCAATTGCCATGTCACATGGGATAACCATCAGGCACCTTCGCATAGTGGTATAGTGACAACCTTTAGATTGGCACAAACCTACTCGATCTTTACCTCTTCATCCATCAATGCTATGTGTCACTCTATGACTGGCCACCGGATCCACCTGAGCATGGCCTCATTCACCACGTCAATGCCACCAGACCCACCATTTCACTTTGGTTTGTTGGACATCAGTCTTTCAGCCAAACTTCCTCTTCGGCAAGCCATTCATATGTCTCATCAAAACTACAGTTTCATCGATGCCCTTCTTTTATCGGTGGGACCAGTTGATATTTCTTCGATGTTCCTTTGTCGATGGAAATGAGCTTTCAGTGAAACCATTTAAAGGTTCATCGCAGCCAAGGTCTGCTCGACATTCACGTCTGATGACATGCCACCTATCTGTCACGTGGCACTCCTTGATTGACTCCGGGGTCCTTATCCTGACACCTTAGCACGACCTCCACTAACCATCAGAATGAACCTCTTCATAATCATCAGCCTTAACTGGTTGCACTAATTTCCAGCCATAGTTCACCACTAGTGGTTTGTCACCAAGTCACGGCCTTTAACAGTCGAGCAGCTTTATGTCGCGACATAGCGACAACCGTTGGATCTTTTGTGATCACTGTTGATCTTCCTAACTTGCTCCCTGGTTATTTTTCCTTTCCACTGCAAAATTTGGGTGCTTTGAGATGCATGCAAGGGGCCCACCAATTCTGAGCTGCTACTTGCCAAAAGATCATAAGCTTTGACACATATTATGTATGGGGCTTTGCCTTTAAATACTGAAATGCTCCTCCCCATGGCCAATGTGAGATAAATGGACCATGCCTGGGCCTTTCCATTAGGTCATTCGGACCTCTCCAAATATGCTAACCCAATGGATGATGACAAACTTCACGCTCCGCACCTCTTTGCACTATCCATCGGGTCATCATGATAACTTCAGAACTTGACCGCCGATGGTCGATGACTTACCGCGCTCTGGATGATGTTCCATTAGGTAGAATTACATTGTGTTATTCTGATGGCCGATGTCACTAATGTATATCTCCCTGCTTGCACCATGTCATTGGGTGGTTGGGATAGCCGCTCCACCCGATACCTGATAACACCACACACACCGCCTACGACCTCATCGGGGTAGGTCTTGCCGATAAGGAAAAAATTCAAAACTACCAAAAACATGCCAGGAGGAAGTGCATATGCAAAATTTTAAAATGGGCCTCTCAAATTGACTCAAATTTATGAGTCCCAACATAATGTTGATCCAAACCGAAGAGAAAAGGAGTACATTTTGATTAAAATTGGGAATTCAAAAACTTTTATTTTGCAATCCTAAAACAATTATTTTCACTATTTCTAGGCCTTTTACGGCTATGTAAGATCTGGAAATGGTGTATAATTATTATGAAAATTTAGGGAAGTGAGTTAAATTTCTTTTGGCTTTGGTTTGGTGTTTTTTTATGAAGGAATGAATGAGTTATGTTAGTTTTTATAAAAATAGTTTGTAAACCCTCATTTACAGAGGTGTGTACAAGGGTTTGATCATATTCCAAAGTTTAACCATGGGAAAAATCTAAATCTTATTTATTCTGAGAGTAGATTCAAGGGGATTTCAGATGGATTTGATTTCATATCAAATGGGTTTGTATTTTGGGATATATTTGATGCCCTAGGTGGACTGTACATGCACAATTCTTGTTTTTCTGTAACAGTCAAAACGGTCTCGGTGAAGAGAGAATAACTCTTAAGTCCACTGTTGGATTGTTCTAAATGTTGGATATGATTTATTAATCCTAGTTATCTACATTTGAACTGGAGAGATTTCAAAAATATTGTCTGGTTTAAAATATGTGAATAACAGAATGCAGGGTATCAAAACTGTCACAACTGGGACAGATTTGGAAGGTGATTGGAAGCATGAATTTGATGGACTCATGATTGATTGGTATGAGTTTGTAAAGATATGGTGAAATTTTTGTGATTAATTGAAGGTTATTGATTGAATGTTTAAGTTTATGGATTGTAAAGGTTGTAAGTATCTTTAATAAGATTGAGGAACCTATCATATTTGTTATTGATTCAATGATAAGGTGTGTTGTTACATGAGAAATGCCTCTAAAATGTTGTTCAGATGATTGGATCAGTATGATCCTTGATGGTTGGTTGGTTTTCCATGATGCTCTACATCACATTGTTCTTACCAAACATACTTCTTCCCTTTCCTCTGAAGAGAAGTGATCGGGTGACCTATCCGAGAAAAACTCCGAACAAAGCGGCAATAATATCCGGCCAAGCCCATAAAACTCCAAACCTCAAAAACATTAGTTGGCACTATCCAATCTATAATAGATTGGATCTTGGAAGGATCCATGGATATACCTTCTCCTCAAACCAGATGACCAAGATAGTTCACCTCAGATTGGAAGAAATCACACTTAGCCAAGTTGGCATAAAGCTAATTCTCCCTCAAGCACTGCAATACTTGTCACAAGTGGCCCTCATGCTCTTCCATAGTTCTAGAGTAAATCAAAATATCATTCAAGAACACAAGGATGAACTGATCAAGGTAGGTGCAGAAAACCCCATTCATGAGGCTCATGAATACTGAAGGCGCATTCGTCAACCCAAATGGCACCACTGTGAACTCATAGTGACCATAATAGGTATGAAAAGTTGTCCTATGAATGTCTGCATCATGAATATGCAGATGATGATACCTAGATTCCAAATCAATCTTAGAGAACACCTTGGCTCCCTTTACCTAATTTAAGAGATCATCTATACGAGGAAATGGATACCGATTCCTGATGGTCACCTTATTCAACTGTCAGTATTCAATGCATAACCAAAGGGAAACATCCTTCTTCTTCACGAAGGTAACTAGTGCACCCCAAGGAGAAATACTAGGATGAATAAACCCCTTGGCCAATAATTCCTCAATCCATAAATTTAGCTCACTCAACTCCTAAGTGGTCATCCGATATGGTGCTCTCGAAATAGGTTCTACTCTAGGAACTAAGTCAATGCGAAAGTCTATATCTTGCTTCAAAGGCATACCAGGAATGCCACTAGAGAACACATCGGCATACTCCCAAAGAAGAGGGTGACTATCAAGGAAATTTTTTTACTCCTCTCCTCATCCATGTCCTCAAGAGAAACTACAAAAATATGGCACCCCTGACACATACACCATTTAAGATGCATAGTGGAGATCATACAAAGTGATATCAGTATAGGAATTCCAACTATCTCAACTTTCCTGCCATGGTCATCTAAACACTCCATTGTCATCTGATAGTCCACACTAGCATTGTGTGATGCTGACTAATCCATCCCCAACACAACTCCATAAGACCCCAAATGAATGACTCAAAGATCAACTATGGTAGCAAAGGGTCCTAGGTCCAACTCACATCTGGGAATGAAGGAAATTATGACCACATGAAAACCACTAGCCAACTCTACTTGCCCCCTATCCAACTAGATGGGAATAAGGTTCAGACCATGGGTTTTATCAAGAATATTTTGGTAATGCTATTTGCATGTCCTAGTGTCACTGTATCTCAAGAGGTGGTAATTATTGACATTCCCTCCATTTTTGGCCTCTGCCTTTCTCGGGACTTCACTACCAAAATAGGAGATTACTTGCCTTTAGACTGGTCTCACCTTATCCTTCGTACTTAGCATGGTGCCAAAATCAAAATCCTTTCAATTTCCCTTCACACCAAACATGTAGCAAACCAAGCCATGCTCAATTTTGAGCCCACTCATACCTCCATCTCTAATAAAGAGAGAAAGATCATAGATTTTTTGGAAGATGAAGAGATAACTGGAGATATCCCACTAGAACAAGAGGTTTTTCTTGATGAATTCATTGATTCTGATCTATACTCCAATTATCTTGCCACGGGTCTTGGTACTTACTGCATTTTTTATGAAGGTCAGGTTATCCCAAAACTAGTTAAAGACCCCTTGACCCAGGAATATTTGTCCTCTGCACTCTAGACCTTGCACTTTGATGGCACAAGATGCAAAGTAGGTTCAGGCACTGGAATTTGCCTTACTTCACCTTTGGGTGAATATATTTTGAAGTCTTTTTGCCTGTAGTTTGCTTGCTCCAACAATGAAGCAGAATATGAAGGGTTGATTCAAGGCCTAAGCTTTGGTGGAAAGGTTGGGTATAAAGTAGTTGAAGGTTTTGGGCGACTTTGAGATGATAGTGCATCAGGTCTGAGGAATTCACAGTGCCAAAAATGTCTGTATGAGATCTTACTGCCATAGTGCCATAGGACATGGGATCTAATTGAAAACTTTGATGCTTTCAACATCTAGAGGATTCCTCAAAAGATAAATGCATCCACTGATCGGATGACCACTATTGGATCACAATTCGACCCCACTGTGGACTTTCTCATCAATCCCCAAGAGATTGGTGTGATCATTCAACCAGCTATTCTTGATAATGATACCCGCTAGAAAGTTTTTGAAAGCAACAAGCAAATCTCTGTGTTCATTCAAAACTCAAGAGATTTTGCTAACCAATTGCAGCCTAAAGTAAAGGAAGCTTATGGAGGTCAGATCATTCAACTGAAATCCAACAAGCTCCCAAATGGATTGATCACCCTAGAAAATTTGTTTGACCATGATGATTTTAATAATGATAAACAAAAACTTAAGGGTGATTACATCAAAATGTCATTAGTGAATGGGAGAATACTCAAAGTCAGGAAGGAAGTCCCTCAGAAGATAGAGAGAGATTGGCCTAATATTGTGATGAATATATGGGCGTGCGAGCATGGTCATATGAATATTTGAAAGGCTACAATTCTAGCATCATTCAACACACTATTGAGCTTGATGATGGGGTCAAGACGGTCTGACAGAAGTAGAGACCTATCAATCCCAAGATTGAGTCCCTCATGGCACAGGAATTGAAGAAGATGATAAATTAAGAAATTGTCTATCCCATCAAGCACAGTACATGGGTATCTAATTTGGTGCCAGTCGGGAAGAAAAATGGAGATATCGTAGACTTTCAAGATTTGAACCAAGCATCACTAAAGGACCATTATCCATTGCCACCAATCAAACAGTTGTTGAGTACGGTGGTAGGGTCAGAGATGTTCTCAATGTTGGATGGTTTCTCAAGCTATAACTAGGTGTTGGTAAAGCCGGAAGATGAACATAAGACAACCTTTATGACCAAATGGGGAACATTTTCTTACCAAAAGATGCCTTTTGGGTTGTCAAACGTTGGTGCAACTTTTCAGAGAACTATGGATCTAGCTTTCAGAGAGCTCATTAACAAAACCATCCTCATATATTTGGATGACTTGACCTTGTTTTCAAAACATAAAGAATATCACTTCGACCATCTTGAATTGGTGTTCCAGAAGTGCTTGGAATTTGGCATCTCATTATATCCGAAGAAATGCATCTTTGGGGTTCCACAAGGAAAATTACTAGGACATGTAGTGTTAAAGGAAGGAGTCTCCATTGACCCTAATCGAGTGAAAGCAATAAAGGAGCTTCCTCTTCCTGTCAACAAAAAGGACATTTAGTCCTTCCTAGGCAAGGTTAACTTTGTTAGCCGCTTTATCTTAGACTTTGCTGGGATGGTAAGGCCCATCACTCTAATGCTTAAGAAAGAGACACATTTTAAATGGACCCCTGAAGCTAAAGAGGCTTTTGAGAGGATTAAAGATGCCATTTCTTCAGCTCTTATGCTCTCTAACCTAGATATGTCTAAGGACTTTATAATGTATGTTTTCTCAAGTAATTACAACATTGTTGTGGTTCTGACCCAATAGGATACTTACAAAAGAAGTGAACACCCCATAGATTTCCATTCAAAAACTCTGAAGGAATATGAGGATAAGTACAATTTGTAGAAAAGAAAACTTTAGCCATCATCAAAGGGCTTAAAAAGTTTAGACATTTTATCGCCTGTAATAAAACTACCATATATGTCACTCACCCTTCAGTCATGGAATATATAATGGAAGGTGACATTATAGAGAAGACGATGAACTAGATTACTAAAATCCTAGAATATGACATTGATGTCAGGCCCACTAAGGTAATCTACAACAAAGGTTTGTGTGAGTACATAGCCTAGGAGTTTGAACCCCAAGAAGCTAAGGTTGATATAGGGGAAGTTGTAATGGTTACCTCCAATTCGACAGAGGCATGTTGGGTGGAGGCTCGAAAAAATTTTATGAGGATTGGGATTTTTTCGAAAGGTCTCCCTCCTGAAAAGAGGAGACTCTACAGGATGTAGAATAGTGGTTTGCGTCTAGTCGAAGGAGTGTTGCTTGAAATAAATTTTGATGGACTTTTTCTCCACTGCATGGATCAATACCAAGCCAATAAGATTCTACATGAATTCCATCATGGTCTATCGAGAGACCACTATTCAGCACAAACCACCATCATTAAGATCACTCACGCTAGGTATTTCTAGCCCTCCATGTTTAAAAATGTGCACACTTTGGTAAGAGAGTGGAAAGAATGCCAGTACTACAGTGGTAGGACTAGAAAGGCAACCATGCCACTCAGACTTATAATGGTGGAAGAGCCCTTCACTCAGTGGAGCTTCGGTTTCATAGGGATGATCAATCCCCCAAGCTCAGCCAGACACAAGTGGATCTTGACTATTACTGACTACTTCACCAAATGGTCTAAGGCTGTCCCCCTAAGGAATTCATTAGAAGCCAAGTTATTAATGCTTATAGAAGACTTGGTGTGTCGATATGGTTCGCCAAAGACCATAATATCGAATAAGGTGTGAGCATTACAGGCTCCCAAGTCACCCAATTCACTCTTGATAGAGGAATCTACCTGAAGACCTTCTCAAACTATTACCCATAGGGAAATGGCCTAGCTGAGTCTACTAAAAAGAACCTCATAAGGATCATTAAAAGAATGGGCTTTGAGAATAAAAGGGAGTTGCATTACCACTTAAGGAGTGTGTTATGGGTAGATCGGATAACACCCAAGCAGGTCCTAAAGAATTCTCCATATAAGCTGGTCTATGACAAGAACACATTATTCCCTGTGTCTTTGGAGATCCTTGCCTTACAATTATTCAAATCTATCGAGGTGGCAAAAATGGCCCCATGGAAGTGAGACTGGCGGAAATTATGGAACTAGAGGAAGTAAGGGAAGCAACATTTTCATCCCTTCAGAACCGCCAGTAAACCGTCAAAAGGTGGTTTGATAAGAAGAAAAATTTTGGCCCAGGTTTCAAACATGACAACGTTGTTTTGAAATAGAATGAGAGGGCAGCCAAGCCTAGTCAACATGCCAAATTTCATGGTTTTTGGGAGGGGCCCTTCCACATTAAAAATTGCAAAGGTTTCAATGCTTTTGATCTCGAAGATATGCAGGGAGTTTCTCTTGGAATCCCGGTTAACGGGTTCCACCTTAAGCCTTTCCATTAGTAGATTTTTCCTATATGTACATAATGTAAATAATCTTTTGTCGTATGCCTTTATTTATTTATTTTTCCTCATGCATTCCCAAAGAGAAATGAAATCACAAGATATGCCATGACCAAGCAAAAAGAAAATCATTATATTATGGGTATTTGTTACAATTCATTAGAAGGCCCGCGACCTGATTTTTAAGAAAAAAGAAGCGAGACAAAGCTTTCTAAAGATAGGATGGTGCTAACTCAAGGATCCTCTTCATCTTAATCATCATCCATCTAGAAATCATAGTTATCAACATCATCTGCAACATCTTATCCCTCTGACCACTCATGGTCAGAAACATCGCCAGGCTCCTGATCTATTGACACGAGAACCAGATTGGGTTGGACATGTGATGTCAGGACTTGTGGGAATATGTAGTCCCTAAAATCAGTGTACCATTTGGTGCCAACCGGAACAGGCACTATCAGATGGACTCAGAGAAGGAACTCTACAGAAAGCTCCACTCGAAAGCGATGAGATGACATTAACATGGTTTTCAAACTGTCGGTAAGTGGGTGCCAAGTCACCTCCTCACTAGAAGTGATGAAACACCTCAAATCCGAGGCCAAAGGTAGGCCTTTGAAAGGGATGTGGTATGTCACAACATCTTCCAAACCCCCCAGATAATCTTGGGAGAAGAGCGCTTTAGTAAGCTCCGAAGTCAAAAGCCCAGTCATCCCAGAATCTAGCAACAAAGCCACAAAACATGAACAAATGTTCGTGTTTACATGGTATTTGTCCACATCATCGATAAAGTCCTCGCTAAGCACCCATTTAATGGCAGCAATGATCAAGGGATTCTTATGTTGTGTCATCCTTTGTAGCCTCTGATCTAAAATATTTCCTAGGAAAGCGACCTGAGCCTTACTATTGATGAGCCTGAGGGGGTATCCATTTCCTCAAGAAACTCCATCATTGAAGCTTGATACTATGTAAAGGAATGTCTGAAAATACATATTTATAATGAATTCTTAGCTCCAAGTGACAATTGAAGTAAAAGGCCAGTGCTCTTAATTTCCAATGCATCTATCATCCCTCATCAATTCGCACAAGTAGGCGAAGTCTAGTTTGAAGGTGGCAAACATCCTGCCCTGTACCTCGAGGAAAGAGGCGATGTCCTTAGATGCCATGCCTATGAATAGGTACATCACATTTAAACCATAATCCCCATAGGTCTGTTTTAACTTGTGTGAGCCCTGTTGGCTGCTAATATTTTCATTATGGGGAGATTTGTCCAGACAAGAAAATTGTCTCAAGTGGCTCTATTTAATGGCAGACCGAGTAGGTTTTCTCTTGGGAAACATAGATGGTGGCACTCATCCTCCTTATAATTAAGTATGACTAGAAAATGAATTGGCATATGTGCAAACACGTGCTCATCATTAAACACCTTCTTTCATGAAGATCTAGGCATGCAGTGCATTAAAAGAAGAAGGTCACCATATGTCAATCTTATTGCTCATTTACAACCTAAAGCACCCAAAAAATTTAGAAGGGTCAGAGAGAAAAGTTCTCTTGTAGAGGATGGAAGTGGAAGCAACTCCCTTAGGTTTTGTTCAGGGAAGATTATGGGTGGATGTTTTTGGTGAGCTCTCATATTCTTCTCATGCCATTTCGCCAAAGCCGAAATATTCAAGAACTAAAACTAAATCTAAGATGGCCACCCGCAACCCGACTGCGATGATAGATTCTCTTGAGAGTGTTATTGAGCCCAAGCTCCATAAGCAGGCCAAGAACCTCAGAGAGGTTGCATGCAACAAGATGATTCATCATAGAATGGAGCTACAATCCACAACAACTAATTTGTGGAATAGTGGTGCCCCTCAATTTGTGGTCCCCATGGTCCCGCACTGTCCAGAGTTCATGACTGCATGTGCCAATGGGTTTGACTCCATCTCTTGTTTAATTAACAACTCTTTCCTAAAAGTGGTGATAACCCTAGATGCCATAAGGGACATGATGTGTTATTCTATTTTTGAAGGGACGGAGGTGTTCATCGAAACTACCATGGAGGAATATTGGAACACTAGAATAGATGTTGTCTCTTTCTATCATGGTGCGCTAAATCGAAGTCTGTCAGCTAGACTCCCAAGACTCCCCTTGTCTTATAGTGACTTGAGACACAATGAACTCAAGGATATTTCCTCCACTCTTGCATGGTTATGTGGTCATGACAATGACCTAGAGATCACTGCTACCATGATGGGCATCCTAGTTCAAATGCCAAAAGAAAAAGGGGTCTTTTCATTTTGAATTCTCTATCTTTATGGCAAGATAAATGGTAAAGAAACTAACTAAGTTTCAACAGTTTCAATGGTCCAGATTCACCTTTGTCCTTTTTCACCTTTTTATGCATCAAAATGATGTTTTCTTTAGCCAATTCATGTGATTGGCTACCTATGATGAGTCAGGGAACAAGATGTCACTACCGGCCTAGACACCCATTATTTTGGCTTCTTATGATGCCTATCAGTTTTCTAATTGTTTCTTAGCTCCCATCCTTAAAGACCTCGATTCAATCCCCAATGAGCCTCTTGCCTATTTTTCTCAAGTTCAGATGAATTGGATATACAATGAGCACCCTCCTTGTGACTGGTTCTTAGGTAGTGATTTTTCCTTTATCCGAGTGCATGGCTTCTTAGAAGAGCCCTTCTTCCTACCTACCTATGTCACAGAAAGGACCCTCGCCCTCGAAATTTCACGATAGTTGGTGAAAATCAAAAGAGCCATAGTAGCAGGGAAGCATGACACTTCCATTATAGAGGACCACAAAGATATTGGCCCCATCAGTCTCGTTCAGAGAAGCATTGCAAAAAATGTCTTGACGTCTAAGCTAGCGCAACTCATCTTAGTAGTGATTGATGATATGTGGAGTTATGACCCAAATGGGTGCCTTTCTAAGAGAAAGAATATAGTGAAACATGAACCACAGATCTCATGGGAAGGACGCACTAACCCACAAGTGGATGACCCAAATCTCTTTGTAGGTCTCAATGATTTTCCTATTTTAAAATGACCCTTGTGGTTGAGTTTTTACTCTATCATGCAAAAGTTCAATCCTGCAAAACCCATTCCTCAGAGTATGTTGGAAGCAGTGACGTTGGATTCATGGCCTAGGAAAAAGAGGGAGGATTTTTGGATCTACTGGCAAGAAGTGAGTTAGCCCAGGGCTAACATCAGGAATTCTCCTTTGGACGAGCATTTTGAGTTTGAATGGCGCCAGTACAATGAGTCTGATGAAGAGACAAGTGGTGACTCTCCACATGGATACTCATCCACTAAGGTGGCCTAGTAGCAGGAAATAGAGGTTAAAAGCATAGAAGAGAAAGAGATCGAGCCACATATTCTTCTTCCTCTCGCTAGTTTAATTTGAAGACCTCATTCCCAAGCTAGTAAGAGACAAGCTAAGAAGTAGGCGCCTGACTCCCCTTCCAGTAAGAAGCAATATCTGGGTTCTACAAAGAAAGGTTTGTCTTCTCAAGCCCTAGAGGTTCCCTTAGTTCCTCAATAGCCGATGACTTCCATGGTTCAAGTATGCTCTTCTTTTCCTTTTCCCTCTACTCAAGTTGTTTCTTCTACTACTCCCCATTTTATATCTATGCATACCCAGATTCCCATCGCCCTCACATTAGCACCCATCAGGGTACTCGTTGACCCTCAAGAAGTGTTTTCATAGGTCTCCATTTCATTCCTCACCCTCGATTTTATTCCTGCAGCATTTTCCTTGCAGATACTATCTCACGTATGCTTGTTTGTGGAGAGTCCACTCCTCCCCCACATGTTGGAGCAGTGTCCACTGATCCATTTTCTTCAGAAGCCTCTCCTTTCATCCCATTGTTTTCTCCAACCATGCTTGCACGCCCTATTCAAACCTCTTTCAGTGGCCCTATTTCCTAGTTCCCCTTTGTAATCCCTCCTAGTGCAATGTTTGCAGGCCAAGCTATTCCTAACCCAGATGCTTATCAACAACAAGTTACATATTCCAAGACTGCACATATTGGCAAGACCGGTAAGAGAAAGGAAAAATATGGTGCCAGGCCAACCCGTCTACACTTGTAGACACACTTCAGTGAGGAAGATAGTCTTTTGTTTGCAACCATGTTCCCCAAGGTTGACAAGATTGAGGCCAAAATGAGACCCAATGATTACACTTTGCACACTATCTTGGTCAAGCTCCTAAATGCTACGACGTCTGACAAGGTTGAAATGATGGAAGAAACTTTGAAGGCCGTGTCTTCAGATTTCATAAAAAAGAGTCATCATCTGGATAAAATGCAAGTGGAGAATGCAAACCTCTAAGAATCTCTGGACCAACAGAGAAAAGAATACAAAGCTAGGAATGCTGAAATCAACCGCTTGCAGGGATTGTTGACACAGGCTAACTCTAAAAAAGGAAAGTTGTAGTCTGCACTGAACAATGTGAGTTCTCAGTTGAAAGACCAAGAGGCAACAAGAAATGTGGCCTTGAAATAATTGCAGGAGAAGGGCCAAGAAATTTAGCAACTTCCAGAGATGCCACCCAAATGCATGCACAACTATGTGAGGAGATCCACCTAAAAGAAGAGTACGCTTGGAAACTGAGTGATGCACAAGTCACGCTTTCAGAAGAGAAAGAAAAGTTTGAAATAGAGTTGTGTGGAAAAGAGAGTAGAATGGAGCAAGCCGAAAGGAAATTCCTAGATATGGATAGTTTGTTGCGGCAAGGGTGAGATCACACGTCACGACTCCAACAAATTGTGCAAGATGGAAGTGTCAGAATCCTCGCTCTAGAGAGTCAAGTGGTCTTTGAAAAAGACAGGTGCAGGGAGATGCAACATGAGATAACAAAAAAGGATGAGGAAGTCTCACGATTGTTAAGTATTCCTCCCCCTGTGGAGGTCTCTCAAGGATTTTCTCCAATTTTGGTGGAATTATATGTTTCCCATTGGGAAATAATTAAGTAGTATAGCCCTTCACTGCAACCTGTGTTGAGATTTCTCAGAGAAGCACAATCTCTTTGTGCTGAGGCAGGTGCCCTCATTAACAACTCTATGTTTGTTATTGGTCCCAAGCTCCCTATAGCCCAGGACTTAATCCAAATGCTATATGCAGCTCAAAATGAAGAGTTGAGGGGGAAATGGATTGTAGATCAAAGGCAATTAATCAGAAAGACTAATGTCTTCATCAACCAACACAGGGTGATTATGCATGTATCAGCAATGCTTGAGCCATTACAAATTTTAGTTTGAGACATCAAGAAACACATAGAAAGGTTTGTTTCATTGGGCCTGCCTTCTCCTTGTCTTGTGGATGGTTCTGTGTTAGGAATTGAGCAAGTGTTAAACTAGGTAGAGCAGTTATGGAAAGATAGGATCTTCCTATAGTGCCTGAACAATCCTATTTTGGTGGAAGAGATTGAGCATCTCTTGCATCCCCTAGTCCAACTCTACATGCTCTTGAAACTGGTTCATGATGAACCAACGAGCTTTCCATTTGAAGAGATAATTTGTTTAGATCAACACTACCAGAATTTGGAAGCGCAAGTGTTTCCCTCCAAGGATGAATGGTTTTCATTGCAGCAGATCTTCGATCTGGTCCGCCCTGTTCTAGCATGAAGTCTGGTCTCCAAACCAACATTTTTGGGTTCTAGCATTCCATAGGCATAATTCCCCATTTTAGTCACCAAGAAATATTAACATTATTTCATATTCATCCATAGGCAGCATTTTGATCGAGTTGCACTCGTTCCTTTTGATTTTCTGGCTATGCTTCCCATGCAAAATGTGCGAGCTAGGTGTCATCTCGGTGTTGCCTCTGATCACTCACTTTTCTCATTTGGAGTTGAGAGAACACAAAGATTCTGCATGGCTTGGGTTTTTATAGAATTGCACTCCTCTCGACCCCACCATCCATCGCTTAAAGGTAAAGACACTTGGTGTCTCCGTGTTGCATGATCTGATGCTCTCTTTGTACTCATTTTTTGGTTCCCCTCGAGCTACCACGTGTCCTCCATGATAGTTCATGAATCAGGTTATGATTTCCATCGTGATTTTCTTGTTGGGCAAGTGCAGGGATCACCATGATATGGTGGAAATAACAACTTCGGGGGTGATTTTGTTGGGTATGATCTCATGGTGTGCCAAGACAGGTTTTCTTGTTAGAAGCAGTTATTGATGTTGTGAGCTATTAGTTATGAGCTAGGGGCTCTATTTATGCTTATGTTTTCCTTGATTAGAGGGTTTAGAATTTTAGAGAGTTTTTCTAAAACTTTGGCTCATTAAGAGGATTTTATGTTAATTAAATTTGGTGACTGATAATCATATCAGATTGTGCCTACGACCTTTGTGATGATTTTAGTTGAAGCTTAATTTATTAGCTTCTGAGTTGTTTTCAAGTTCAATAACTTCTATGATATTTGTTGTGAGACTTTGTGGATTAAACTATGTTCTAAGACTTGTTATCTATTGGATGAATGGTTAAATGTCATTTTATGTTAAATGAGTTTTTATTGAATTATTCTCTCAAACAGTTATGGGCATATATATTGTTGAATGAGCTTTAAAACCGCATGTCTCTAGGTTTTATATGCTATTAATACCATTCTAAAATGCTCTGGTGTATCGCCTAAGTAGTGTAGAAATTTTTTTGTAAAGTTTTCTCTTCCCCCTTTCTCACCCAATTATATGAAGAGCCAACTTCTCAAACCTGGAGGTCATTCAGTGAGTTTCATGTAATAGGTCCCCCATCATTGAATTTCCCATAAGGTTGTTCACGTTTAAGGTAAAATTAAGAGTCAACACTAACCATCAATAAAGAAATGATGCATAAACAACATTCAATGAATCTCAAATCAAAGCATGAAATAACATAGCTTAATATCTAAAAAACATCACCACATAATGTATCCACTAATATCCACTGAAAAAGTCAACCATAGTCAAAAGAAGTATCTAAAAAGTCTAATCAAGGGAGGGGTACTACATCCTCCCCCCCAAAACTAGGATTACTTATGGAATCCTAAAAAAGATATGGGTAAAGCTATCTCATCTTCCCTACATCCTCCCATGTAGTCATGGTCCCATCATTTGGGTCCCATAGAACCCTTACCTGGTCGATGGTATGATCCCTGAGGGTCAAACCTCGATATTGTAGAATGTACACTAGCTCCATGGAAAGTTGCCCGTCCTCAACCTGCAATGCATTCCAATCAAGAACATGGGTCACATCAGGATGATAAGGTCTAAGAATAGAAATATGAAAGACATTGTGGATGGGAGATAGGCTCAGTGGCAAGGTAAGATGGTAGGCAACATGTCCTATCCTCTTAAGGATCTCAAAAGGGCCAATAAAGTGAGGCACCAACTTAGAACCCTTTCCATAACGGATCAAACTCTTTCACTGATGCACTCTCAAGAATACTTGATCACCACCAAAAAACTAATGGTCCACTCTATGAGAATCAACATACTTATTTTGCCTATCTCATTCTTCTACCAAATGCTCACAAATCTTTTCAAACTGTTGCTCCATCTCTCAAAGCATATCTGGTCTTATACGCACCTTGTCCTCTAACCGATCCCAACTCAAAGGAGTACAAAAAGGATGACCATACAATTCCTGGAAGGGAGACATACCTATGGAGCTATGATATCCATTGCTATAAGAAAACTCCATAAGTTAAAGATAGTCCTCCTAGCACGACTGCTGGTCCATAACATACATGTGAACCATGTCCTCCAAAACTTGATTCACGCACTTAGTTTGACCAATGGTCTCTAGTTGATAAGATGAACTAAAGTTCAACTAGGTCCCTAAAGCATGTTGAAGTGAGGTCCACAATGTTGAAGTAAAGACATGATCTCTATCTGAAGTGATCCACCTAGGAATCCCATGTAGCCTCACCACATCTTCCATGAAAACTTGTGCCACCACTACTGATGTATAAGAAAATTGAATGGGAACAAAATGAGCAACTTTGGTCAATCTCTCATCAAAGACCATGATGGTGTGGTAACAATGTGAAGAAATCGGCAACCCAACTGTGAAACCCATGGAAATGATGTCCCATTTCAAATCCAATACCAAATCAGGCTGTAAAAGCCTTCAAGGGTGTTGTCACTCCACCTTAACCCGCTGACATTCCAAACACTTCAACACAAAATCAGCAATGTATCATTTTATGCCAGCCTAATGATATATATGTCTCAGATATGCGCACATCTTCTTGACACCAAGATGTGCCAAGTAAGGTGCACGATGGGCCTTAGTCATGATCAAAGTATGAAGTCCATCCAATGTAGGTAGATAGATACATCCAAGATGTCGAAGAAGACCATCTGCCTCAAGATTATATCCTGAATATCTTCCCTCTAGTGGTCTTCTAGTCTCAATCACAACTCTAACCTTCTGATACTAGGTGTCCTGAGGAAGAGTCCAAGGATTCTCTCTCTCAAATCCACCCCAAGGGACAATGCTACAACCTCATGCCATCTATGACTCAAGGCATCTATTAGTACATTCTCTTTCCCCTGAATATAGAAAACCTCAAAATCATATTCGTAGAGGAATTCCATCCATCTTTGTTGTCGAGCATTCAAGTTTGGCTGTGTAAAAATTTATTGCAAGCTATGATGATCAATGTGCAGCTCAAACTGACACCCTAATGGAAAATTTTTCCACTTGACTAAAGCATGAACTATAGCTGCCAACTCTATATCATGAACTAGATAGTTCAGCTCATGGTCCTTGAGTTTTAGAGACTCATAGGCTACCACACAACAATCTTGCATAAGCACTACTCCTATGCTTTCTAGAGAGGCATATGTACAAACCATGAAATCTCTGGATGGATCAGGAACTACCAAAATTGATGCACTAACAAGGAGTTCCTTGAGAGTACAAAAAATACCTCACATTGTTCTGACCAAACATACTTCTTCCCTTTCCTCTAAAGAGAAGTGATCGGGTGACCTATTTGGGAAAAACTCTAAACAAAGTAGCGGTAATATCTGGCCAAGCCCATAAAACTCCAAACCTCAAAAACATTAGTTGGTGCTGGCCAATCTACAATGGTTTATATCTTGGAATGATCCATAGATACACCTTCTCTTGAAACCACATGATCAAGATAGTTCACCTCAGATTGGAAGAAATCACACTTAGCCAAGTTGGCATAAAGCTAATTCTCCCTCAAGCACTACAATACTTGTCACAAGTGGCCCTCATGCTCTTCCATAGTTCTAGAGTAAATCAAAATATCAATCAAGAACACAAGGATGAAATGATCAAGGTAGGTGCGGAAAATCCCATTCATGAGGCTCATGAATATTGAAGGTGCATTCATCAACCCAAATGGCACCAGTGTAAACTCATAGTGATCATAATGGGTACAAAAAGTTGACCTATGAATGTCTGCATCATATATACGCAGCTGATGATACCTAGATTTTAGATCAATCTTAGAGAACACCTTGGCTCTCTTTACCTGATCAAAGAGATCATCTATATGAGGCAATGGATACTGATTCCTGATGGTCACCTTATTCAACTGTCGGTAGTCAATGCATAACCAAAGGGAAACATCCTTCTTCTTCACGAAGATAACTAGTGCACCCCAAGGAGAAACACTAGGAGAAATGAACCCCTTGGCCAACAATTCCTCAATTTTCAACTTCATCTCACTCAACTCTTGAGTGGTCATTCGATATGGTTCTCTCAAAATAGGTTCTTCTATAGGAACTAACTCAATGGGAAATTCTATACTCGTTTCAGAAGCATACACGGAATGTCACTAGGGAACACATCAACATACTCCCAAAGAAGAGGGTGACTATCAAGAGAAACTTCCTGACTCCTCTCCTCATCTATGTCCTCAAGAGAAACTGCAAAAAACTGGCACCCCTGACACATACACCATTTAAGCTGCATAGAGGAGATCATATGAAGTGATATCGGTCTAGGATTTCCAACTATCTCAACTTTCCTGCCATGGTCATCTAAACACTCCACTATCTTCTGACAGTCCATACTAGCATTGTGTGATACTAACCAATCCATCCCCAACATAACTCCATAAAACACCAAATGAATGACTCAAAAACCAACTATGGTAGAAAAGGGTCCTAGGGCCAACTCGCATCTGGGAATGAAGAAATCTATGACCACATGAAAACCAGTAGCCAACTCTACTTGCCACCTATCCTCTTGTCTAACAGATGCAAGCCCACACCACTCCATAATGGAGGAAGATATAAAAGAATCAGAAGCACCCGAATCAAATATTACTAAGATAGATATACCACTTAGCACACTTGTGGTATCAATCACGGTGCCCTGGTGCTCAGCTTGGTGGTTATCTACCACTGAAAAAACTCTATGGGATCAACCTGCATCCCCAACCATAGGCTCTGAAGCTACCAGTCTCTGACTTGAAATCTACTATGATCTCTATGGACAATGTGTAGCTATGTGGCCATACTGACTATAAGAGAAACAAACTCCCATGTTGGGTCCTCTACCTCTAGCCGGCCCACTAGACTACTAGAAACTACCTCTACTAGGGACCTACGAAGCACTCTGTGAGGACTATCCTAGAAAACTTTGTCTAGCCCTTTGCTAGTTCCTATCCTTCCTGAAATGAGGATTCCCCCATGCTGACCCTAAAACTACTTCAGCATAAATTAGAATTTTTGCTGCTACTATTGACCACCCTTGGTGGGTGTCTGAAAACTCCTATATGGTGCAATAGCTTGAGACAAACTACCTCTAGTCCTTGATCTACTGAAAGGTACACTGCTAATTTGAACCCCTGGCTGACCACCATGTTCATGAGAAATATTATTCTCTACTAGGCGAGCTTTCACCACGGCTAAGTCAATAGATGTAGACTCAAATACTCATACTCCCCCACTGATGCGGTTATTCAGACCTCTCATGAAATGTTGTACCAACATCACCTCAGCATTACCAATACTGACATACTATTTGAGCTCATAGAATTTGTGCTCATACTAGTCTATAGTCATGCCCAACAAGCGTAACTCATGAAACTCATCTACGCGATGTTGTCTCCACTACACTGAGAGAAATCAAACCCCAAACCTCTCTAAAAACAATGCCCATGACACTGTACCAATAGCCACACTGATCCTCTGATCCTCTAACGTCCACCAAGTAGAAGAAAAATCCCTGAGATGCATAATGGTGCATCTCACCTTGGTGTTACTACCATAAGGATGCATGGCAAAACACCTATCCAAATCTATTAGCCAGGTCTCAACCTCAAGTCCGCTGCCCAAACCATCAAAAATAGGAGGACGGGGTCTTAGCAAATCCCTCATATGACCAACATCTACTGCCTCCTGGTCAACTACAAATTCTCTCCTCCTAGGATACCTCTCTCTCTCTCTCTCCACATGATCCTGAAGGTGTGATTCCCTAAACTGAAAATTGCCCTGCTTCTTGGCCTCGGGTTTAGGACCTAGTTGAGCCAATACCTCCTGGAACATCTGCCGCAACTCCTCCCTTTCAGGGACCTGTTGAACAATATGTTGCTCGCTATGCTGACTAGCATCCTTGTGATCACTCTAGTGCACAGACTGAATATTATCAACACTCATGCATAGGCTGAGGTGAAGGACTCTGATAGGCTGCACTACAACCATGACCCCTACCTCTACCACGATCATGGCCACAACCATGACCTTTGCCTTTCCCAACCATAATCATTACTACAAGACAAGAGAAATTTTTTATATCTACAATAAGGATAATAACAATGAAGAAACAAACACTAAGACTTAGCAATAGGTCTAGTTAGATGGGGTCAATTAGAACCAGAGTACCCAGTGTTGAAACTTGGGCTTTGATACCAATTGTAACTCCTCGCCAAGAAACCCTGAAGGGATTAAACTAAAACACTTGAAAAGAGTGTAAATAATTTTATTTTTTTAACTTTAATAAACTAAATGATGTATTAAGAACATTACATTTAAATTGCACAATGAAAGAATTAGCTTAACTCCTAAAGGGTTTCCCAACATGGTTTACATGATTTAAACTAAACATTGCTTAACATTAATTAATACAATTAAGATAATTTAATCATAAATACCCAATTACACTAATAAATGATTATTTTATTCAATAGTATGAGATATCATTAACATGTCTAAGTTTCATTCATGATGATTCTTTCCATTACATTTCATCAGAGATACTAATAAAAGATATACATTTAACCATTTAATATTCATCAATACATTTCTTTTACATTTTAAGATTGAAATAATATTACATTTCACTTAACCACTAAGTCTCATAAGAACACATAATGTTTACATTAAAATTACATCTTGCCATGAAGGCATACATAACAAATAATACAACTGACCATATAAGGTCCAAAATATATTAAGAATGATCCAAGATGACAAATAGGATCCAACTGGAAATACAAGATGCTTGAATCCAAGAGCAACTAGAACAACTATGAAGCCAACTCCTGCAAGAAGGAACAAAAACACCCAATGGAAAGTGGCTCTACCACTCAACCATGTGGCTCAAAAGAACCACCCCACCGTGCTAGTAGATAGAAATAAGACCCACTAGAAACCTACAAGGTATGCACACATGGTCCAAACACAACATCGAGAATCACACATAAAGCATATACTCATAGAACATGACTCCATAGAAAAACTCCAGGTGATACCAACAAGGCTATACACTAGTGATCATAAGTGAAGAGTGCCATCACATAGCTTGGAATGGTTATCCTGACAAGACTCCATAGGCCCCAACCCCCATCTTGGGTTATCCTGGTAGCCTCTCCCGAACCCCTGGCCCCATGCAAGTCTCATGTGGACCCAAACAATCCTTTTGTCAGGACAAGGTTGTTGGTTTTCCATTCTAGGCCTTCCCACTGCATCCTGAGTCTATACTAGCACTCAACCATGACCAGGGTACAATTATCTTATTTAATGTTTTAGCTACCCAAACCCCTAATATATTATTAGGTTATCACTTACTTATCCAACTTTCGAGGGGTTATCCTACTAACCTCTTTGGGCGTGACCCCCACTCGAAAGCCACTCTTCCTTATGACACTAAACAAAAATTCCCAAAAGAACTCCAAAGCCAAAGTTTACCAAAACCAATATACCAAAATAAAGTTCAAAACAATTGAAAAACACTTGGTCATACAAGCCCTTGCATATAGGTTAAACCAACTGGCAAAACATAGTATAGTCACGAGACAAGACCAAAGGAAATGACAATATGAAAAGTATAATTCTATTTAACACTAAAGACTTGTAATATAAATTAAATGTGACAACAAACAAAAATGAAACAACACATTTCACTAATTTAGAATAAACTATTTAGTTTTCTCCCCTAAGTCACAATTGACCAAATTTTCTAAATTTTCCAAGTTTCCAAAATACATCATTTTTAATAATCTCATAAATACACTTAAAATTTCAAATCAATATTTACTATATATATTTAAAAATTCCAAACCATCATAAATATATATATGTGTGTGTGTGTGTGTGTGTGTGTGTGTGTGTGTGTGTGTATGTGTATGTATATATATATGTATATATGTATGTATGTATGTATGTATGTATATACATACATATATACATATACATATATACATATATATACATATGTATGTATATATGTAAGTATACATATGTATATATGTATGTATATATGTACATATACATATATACATATACACATCTGTATATATAGATATAATAATATATGTGTATATATATATATATATATATAAATGGTGGAGTGATTACTTCAGATCATAACGAACTTTATCAAATAGTTATCCATCGAAATAATAATGTTTTACAATTCATAGGAACCACTAGTGCATTTCTAATACCAGATTTATTGCCTGACCAAAAGAAATTAGTCCAACAAGTCGTAGATGCACTTCTTGATAACAGTATAGGCACACAACCGGTTATATGTGTGTGTGTGTGTGTGTGTGTGTGTGTGTGTGTGTGTGTGTGTGCGTGTGTGTGTGTGTGTGTGTGTGTGTGTGTGTATATACATATATACATATATATATACACACACACACACACACATATATATATACATATGTATATATGTATATACATATATATATACATATATGTATATATATACATACATATATATATATGTATGTATATATATGTATATATTATATATAGATATACATATGTATACATATGTATACCTATATATAATATATATATACATATATATACAGACATATATATATATATATACATATGTATATATATATATACATATGTATATATATATGTACATATGTATATATATAAATACAAAATAAATCATTTATATAATAAATCTGATATTTTTCTTTTCAAACTAAAATTACCCTTTTCTTTTTCTTTTTTTAAAAATTATTTTCATCTATATATACATATATATATAATTTGAATTAAATAATATGAAGAATTTAAAAAAAAAAAAAAAACGTTTAAATACCTGCTGCCACAACCCCCATAGGGGAAGGAGATGGCTTGTGGGGCCACGACGTGGTCCCCCATAGCAATGGCTCCCCATAGTTGTGAGTGGCCACGACGTGGCTGCCACAACCATGCCCCTCCCCATGGTACATGGGGAAGCCTTGACTCCCCACTACCATGGGGTTGTGGTACCTATGACACCCCCCAAATAATATTATTATTTTTTATTTTTTAAACAAAAACATAACCCAAAATAATACATACACAGAAAATTATTATTTTTTAAGTAGTAAATTTTAATGTAAAAACCCAGCAACATTTGTAACAACAAATTTTTTAATAGTAAGTTTTTATTTAACAGGGTTTTGTAAAAAAAAACAAGGTATATAATTTTTTCTCCCAAATTTTTCTTTCCAACACCCAGCAATTTTCAAAAACACAACAAATTCCTAGGTTTCCCAAAAACAAGAAAATTTTGGTATCATAAATCCCCCCCCATTTAAAACAATGGAGAAATTAAATTCTAAACCAAATAGAGAAAAACAAAATCACTAATTCCATTTTCTTTTCAAACACAACACACAAACCATAATAGAGGTTTGAATTTCAACAAGATTTTAAAAACAAGAAAATTTAAAAACAACCAACCTAGTAAGCTTTCCAGGAAGTGGAGATGAGTAAGCCTCCAACCACCAAAACAGATTCTCCAACCAACAAAACCAAATTCTCCAACAGAGAGTTCTAGAAAATGTTTTCCCCAAATGCCCAGATGAAATAATTTGGGAAAATTTCACATTATAAAGAATTTTTCCTTCTCACAAATATCTTTTTTTTAGGTCAATTTTATTTTTTTTAAAGAAAAATTGAAAACTCCATTTCTTTAAAAAAAAAAACAATACCTTTGTATTTAAATTTTCTAATTTGAAATGAATTCATCTTTTTTTTCAAAAATGAAAAATCAATTTAAACATTAACATTACATAAAAGTAAAAAAAAATATCTTTTTTAAACAAAAGAAAAACATAATATAAAATTCCATTAATTAAATCAACAATTCAATTTTTAACTAATCAAATAAAATAATTGATAAATCTATTTAACCATAAAATTCTCTTAATCCTTTATTTCTAATTTAATTTAATAAATGCAATATCCATTAATTATTAATATCTATAGGGTATTAATAATTAATTACTCATTGAAAAACAAAAGAAGATAATAATTAAAATTATCGAATGCATAACACACAACCCACATACCAACAAAGGGAAGGTTGACTGACGACTGACAATGCTTAATGACGAGCAAGGCTAAGGGTGAAATTTAGGGCCTTAAGAGTATCTCCTCCACTTCCATTGGATTATTTAGGTACGCTTAGACCTGTGAAACCAGGTGAAGTCAGTACCTTGTACTTGTAATTCCTGCATCACCAAACCACACACACACACACACATATATATATATACAAACACGATAGACACACCGGTGAAGGAGAATGGTGACGTTCCTTGTCTTACCGAAGTGAGTGAAGGAAAGTCATCTCCTTGCACCCCATACACTTTCACACATACATGATGACATATACATAAGGCATCTCACGCATAAAGTAAATGTGTTACTCCATGGTCAGTAATCCAATAAAATTCATTTAACCATCAATAAAGAAATGATGCATAAAGAACATTCACTGAATCTCAAATCAAAGCATAAAACAACATAGCATAATATCTGAATAAAACATCACCACATAATGTATCCACTAATATCCACTGAAAAAAGTCAACCATAGTCAAAATAAGTATCTAAAAAGTCTGATCAAGGGAGGGGTACTACAACATTGATTAGAACAGAGTCTACCAAGAACAATCTGATTATACCCCTGGATTTGTGGTCCATAACATCATATTAAGCAGTCACGATAGGATTTGAAGGTCTTGAGGAATTTTCATCAACAACATCCCACAAATCTCGATCTATTAGCAGATCCTCCATCTTTATCTTCCACATCTTAAAATTACTTCCAAAAAAATTCTCCACCTCTATTCTCTCTGATGAACTTTCCATCTAATAGTTTTTGCAATAAGATCAAAAAGTATCTTCTACACAAGTTCCCACTCAAATATGGGTTAATTCAAAAAACCTAACAACCCACAACTAAAACCAAAGGTGATCAGGCTTTGATACCACTTGTAAGGAAGTTAAGTAGCGGAACAACTTCCTACACTAACCTTGAGAGGAGGGTAATGCAATTTTTTTAATAGGTAGTTACATAATTTACAAAAACTTAACAAAAATAAACATAAATAACATGCATACCACAATGCAATGATTTACGTGGGGAAAACCCTTTCAGGAGAAGAACCCACACTCCAAAAGCCACCCAATATATTATTTAGGAATCAATAAAAAATTATAATATAATTGTAGATAAATCTTATCACAAGAATATCACCAACTAGAGATTCAAAGGTAACTCGATAGCTATAAGACTCTCTTACATACGATCTCCATCTCACATACCTCATATATAGGAGATACAATACATGAAACCGTTAAATGGTATTACAAAACCATAGGCTAAAAGTACCCAATAAAGTGTAACCGACCTTATCTCCAATCCTAGATGCCCTATGATGTGTCAAAACACACATAAACATGTGTACATCCCTTTTACAACTCATTTATGTGTCCGATGCATTTTATATTTTCCTATTTTAGGAGACCAAACTTTCAAAGGCCATAACTTGTGAACTGGGTGTCTGATTGATGAACTGTTCGAAGCACCAGAAAGCTCATGACATTCTCTATCACTTTTTAAGATGCTATGTTGGTTATGACTACTTTTTAGGACATTTTGGAGCCTCTAAAATCATCAAAATCAAATTTGAAACATTATCGCAACTTCCAAAAATAAAAACTTTGATTTCTTCAATTCTAATTATGATCTTGCAACAAAAATTTATTGGTATGCTTATCTAGCCAATCCAAAGATTTGGGTAAATTTTGAACCAATTTGTGCTCAAATGAAAACTTACTATAAATAGTAACCTTATGTAAATTCAAGGTTGAGACATCATTTTCCCAATAATAGCCACTTATTTGTTTACAAGATTCTTGTAGACTACCTCCATTTGGTAGATTTGTTTTCAAATAGAACCTTTAGGATATCAAATTTTATTCTTTAATATTATATGATGTATTCGTGGACAAAGGATCCAATGAATGAATATTCATCTGTGCAAGTAAATGAAACAACATAAAAAAAATTAATGAATTGACAAGAGAAATTATGTTTATTTATTCAAAGTGTTAATATGATTACAATATACTAAAATGGTCTTCTAACATGTTAGGTCATAGCCATTTGATTACAAATAGGCACAACTATGTCTATATTATATAATTTGGATGATATTGCAATATAATGTGAATGTCAAGCTCTAAAACTAATTAACTAAACCAATTTTTAATTAATTTAACTGCAAATTATTGTATGTGGTGTTTCTATAATAATTTTGAACATTAAGAGAGATATTAGTTAGTTGTGTGGAGGTACAAAAAAAAATGCTTAATGAAACATATAGATATTAGTTAGTTGTGTGGATGCACAAAAATAAATGCTCAGTGAAATAAAGAAGTTACTCAAGAATCTAAAATATATTTTGAAATGAATGTGATGATGATGGATCAATGAAAATTTGTGCAGTTGGTACCATGATCTCTCTTGGATCTAATGTGTCTTCCAAGAAAGAGGAGGTAGCAATGAATGTTTGACTATCTCTCAAAAGTGCGGCACATGTAAGCTTATATAGCAAGTGTGAGAGCGTGTGTTAAGTGTTTGTGTGTAATAGGTGTCTTGAGATGTGAATGCATCGATCACAAACAAATGAAGAAAGGCAAAAAATAAACTCCCTAAGTGGAAAAGTAACAAGTAGAAATATAGTGTAGTGCTTCAATGTACAATTTTTTTCAAATGGATTGAGGAACAATTTGTTGTTTGTTTTAGGTTATTTTTGCAAAGTGAAACTCATTAATTTTCAACAAGAATGTATGTCAAAGATAGCAATAGCGTGAAGGCCACATGGTTATTTTTTTCAATGTTTAAACTTCTATAATTTTGATAGGTTCAAATGTTGCTCAATTGGCTAGATAATCCACATCAATCTTTGGAGAGACCCACATTTGTTTTGAAAGTTACTAATAAAGTTAGATGAAAGAGATCCATGTGTCATCATGATGCAACAAGGAAACTTGTACAATGGAGAAACCTTTTCTGTCACACCATTGGATAAGATCATGTATATGTATATACATGCAACTAATCAAAATGTATGTTGTATTAGTTTCATGTGATATTGGACAAGATCATGTAACCTTTTCTTAAACATTTTCGGCCACGCCATTGGTGAAGATCATGTATGTATGTATGTATGTATGTATGTATGTATGCATGTATGTATGTGTATGTGTATGTGTATGTGTATGTGTATGTGTATGTGTATGTGTATGTGTATGCGCATGTATGTTTAAGAGATTAATTTTGTTTTCATTTTGTTAAATCAGTGTATATTGTGTTAGGGCTTTAGACCAATCATGTATGTATGTATGTATGTATGTATGTATGTATGTATGTATGTATGTATGTGTATGTATGTGTGTGTGTATGTGTATGTGTATGTGTATGCTGTGAGGCCCTACCCCGAGCCGGCATAGCATTGTATTTATTTTTCATGATTGGACCTATTATTGATACTTTATTTTGATGCATTATGGATATAGATTCTATATGATCCAGTGATTGAATAAAATTGATATGATGTATGTCATTTATTTCTAATTTTTAGTACTTCATTTATGATGTTAGAAAACATGGATGCATGCCTTATGAATGATTCAATTTCATGATGATTATGATGATGCCATTGAGTAAATTATTTGAGGTGGATTTTATTGGATAATTGATAATTTGATTGTTATGATGTAAATTGTATGCAAAGTGTATGAATTGTACTCTTTTCATATATTAATATTGCATGTGATTATTTGAGATTACTAATGTACGAAGTGAGATGTGCAAGAAAACTAATCCATGTGACCATGGAAACTATTTGGAGAATAAAGCTATACCTATGTGCATTTGTGAAGCCAAGGGTTATCTATTTGGAGAGACAACACCTCGTATGTAATGTGTTTATATTTGTAAATGTTAATGCTTGATTGTGTGTTTAATTTGTATTTGTTAATTTTGTTAATTCCAAAAAGGGACATGCCATGTGTATTATAGTAATGTGTATTTTTTTATGTGTTGTGATGTGAGTTGGCAATGACATGTCCTTTGGAGGGAATTTGTATAACCAATGCATTATTCAAAATATCTTAGTATAGTCCCAATAGAGTCTTGGTTAGAGAGCCATTAGAATGATCAACTCAAGTTTGACCCATAGACAAACTTTAGGTGGGTTTCTGGAGGGTCAAACTAACTCCTAAGGTTAGGTTTAGGGCACTTTTGAAGGCCTATATGTTAAACCTATGGGTAAATGTCAATTTTATCCATGTGACCACTCACATGTGACTGTCAAGTCACCTCAAAAGTGAGTTTTCCAAGATGGACGAAAATTCAACTTTTGAGGATTTCTTCTTGGTTAGACAACCTTCCATTTGAGTGATAGTTGCTCTTCCCCACTTTCTCTCACCTTTTTCAGTTTCCATTTTTAGGAAACATGTAAGAGGTTTGGAAGACCAACCTATGGGATCTCACATCCTTTCCAAGGAAGTTGGAAAGTGTGAGAAGAGCCTACTTAGAGAAGGGATTGAAACTTAGGATATTATCACCCACTCTCCAATCTTGGAGACTTAGACTTGTTTTATTTTTAAATTTGAGATTAGGAGTTGCATTTTTGGTTTTGGGAAGAAAAGACTCGTGGATTGGGTATCTCTTCTTCAGCCATTCCTCAAACCTTTTTGCAGGATCAAAGGTTGGTAGTGTTCTTTCATGCATTTTTATTATCATAGTTTTGTGAAGGAAAATTTGCTTTTGTATTAGATTTTGTGAATATGTGATTTGTGGTGTTGGATGTTGAGTTCCTTCCTTGTGTTATGGGCATTTCAAGGCCATACTCACCCTTGGGAGGGTAGAGTATCCTTGGGGTGAAGGGTTGCTTGACAACCTAAGAGTGTAGAGACTCTCTTCTTGGAAGAGATATATATACAAGGGTTATGGGACCCTTGCTGCATTGTTTTATGCTTATGCAAAAGGGGGTCATAAGGGGAGATATGGGCTTGTAATCCATGGGGGACATAAGGGTTTTTTTTGGGTCAAGTATGAGACCTTGAGTTGGTTGTATGTTGGTAGCCTTGTGAAGGCATTTGTTCCTCTTTCTTGCAGATCTCCTCTAGGTGGTTGGTCCACCTTCACCCCACAAGGTTAGTCACATAGTGACAATGTAAATCCTTGGGTTGGGAGTTTATGTTTTGTTTAAGTCTTTCTTGCATGTGTTGTTGAATTTGTTTGTAACTCGTTTATCCTTGGTTCTCCTAGCTCGTGGGCGGCTTCTTGTAAGCCTAGGTTGGGAGGTGAGCCTCCATGGCCACAACCTATAAGTTTTATTTGCAGGTTCACATTTGGGTTAAAGGATGGAGAAAAGCCAAGTCCATTTGCAAAGTCTCCTATTAGATTTGTTTGGAATTTTGAAAAGATGTATTGTAACAAGATCCTCATTCTTAGAAAATTAGAAGAGAGGCTTGCAAGTTGTAATTTTACTATTATTGTAAAGTGGATATAGAAAGAAAAGAAGTTGTATTTACTTTTGTTGTGTATTCATTACTTAGAAATCAAGAAGCATTCAAATATTATTCCTGTATGTTGTTGAAAAAGGGCATTACGATTGTTGGTTATTTATTTTTGTCAATAAATGAAAAAAGTTAAACATACATGATAATGAAGGTTAGTTTAAGATTTAAGAACAAAATGGAAAATATTTATATTTGAAACATTCATTGTTGTCTCATTTTATTTACTGTTTAAAAGGGAAAGCACATAAAGTAGTTGCAGAAAATAAATTTTCTATTTAAACTTGAGTTCATTCATTATTTGCATATAGTTATATTGTTGGTTAAAAGAAAGTAGTTAGATAGTGTTATTCTTTTTTTTAATTCCGTTTAAGTGTTTATTATCTAGTTAATAGATTGTTAAAGTTCAGATTTATTCCCTACATTAGAATTCATTTAAACTCATGAAACTAAAAATGTTAAATCTAAAAGTATTCATTTGAAGCTTTATAGTTATTCATTCTGCAACTAGTAAATCTGATATATAAAAAAAAGAAAGGAATAGAAGATATACATTTCACTATAGAAATTAAGGGAAAATACATAAGCATATATATATATATATATATATATATATATATATATATATATATATATAACCCAAATCCACCATTATAACAATTTTGAAAAGAAACAAATTTAAAACTCAGAACAAAATAAATAGGAATATGACTTTTAATATATTATTTGCATGTATGAGGGTAAACCTATAAAATCATTTATGCCTCGCAGTGGGCCGTGACCCACTAGTGGCCACAACCCTCTATGTGAGCCGCGACCATAGTGTGGGCCGTGACCCACCAATGGTTGTGTCCACACAGGCTCGGCCCACCTTCTCTATAATCCTCTGTGATTTTCTACTCCGTCAAGGTGTGTCCGCCTCCGCCCCATGTCAAGCCGATCTGCAAGCAACCTGTTAGTAAAAAGAAAACCCTAACCCAATTTTCGGGTTAGGGTTAGTATAGGTAAATAAGAAAGAAATGTTACATATGAGTTAAAAAGAAAAAAGTAAACCCTAGAGAGGGTTGGAAGTAAGAGAATAAAATATTATAAAGGGGATTTGAGATTCAAATTAAAGTGAATGGGGAGAAGACCACATTTTAATCCAACAGGAAATTAGTTTGATTTGTAAATGAATATTAAATCTTTGAGGGGAAAATTATAATACTTTAAATATCAATGTTTTAAAGTTAGGGAGGTATTTTGTCATAACCTTTTAAAGGAGAATTTTATAACAACTTAATTATAGTTATTTTAATATAAGAGGATGGTTTAAATACAAATGATTATTTTAATCTAAGGGGGTAATTTAATTGTATTTGATTATTAAAATCTTTTAAGGGGATTAATTGTCAATAAAGGAAGATTTATTTTCTATGCCAACTTATTAATGTTAATTTGATGACGTTGGAGACATTTCAATATTTGCCTATTTAATTATAATTAATATAATGAATTGTATTAATGTTAATTTAATGAATTTTGGAGTTATTTAAGTATTATAAGGGGATACAAATTAACTCATGATATAATTAAAATTGAAGATTGACTTGGGTGAGTTAATTAGTTATCAAGGTTGTGATGATTTTATAGGGTTATATTATTGAGTTTAGATAATGGTAATTATTGTAATTGTTAATTAAATTAAAAATCTAATTTGACTATTAGATAACTTAGGGGTTTAAGATAAGACCCTAGTCTCCCAGTTAAATTTAATAAATTATCTCTCACTTTAGAAACCCATTCTTAGGGTCAGTTGAGATATCTTTTATTGAAACAATTTTTGATATCACACCTTTCGAACTTAGAACATCAAGTATTATAGTGTTGTTTAAAAAAAAATGTTGTTGCGTTTTTGCCCATAAGTTTGGGCATGACATATGCATATGTATGTTTAAGAGAGATTAATTTTGTTTTCATTTTGTTAAATCCTTGTATATTGTGTTAGGGATTTAGACCAAGGGTATCTTAAAATTTTAATCGATATAATCAATGTAATAGGACATAGTTTTCTTATGTGTATGGTTGTTGTTCTCGGCCTTATATTATAGGCTTTTCTTAATTGTATGATTTTTTTTCTCAACCTTATAGAAAAAAGCTTTCTTCAGAGTACAAATATTGACCTAGACCTTTTAAGGTTGTGTACACTAAACTAGGGCTAGCAATATTCAATGATCCTAATATTTTAGCATTCCATCACAATATTTTAATCCTAATCCTTGCTATATAATATCAATTTTATCATTATTTGGGTCAACTATGATTAAATCTTATGTTTGGTTCTTTAATATTGACATTATCTTTGTTTGGATCAACTATGCTTAAGCATTATTACTTGTTACTTGGTCTTTGACAATGTCAACTGAGGTAGAAATTATGCTTAAATCTTATGTAAATATTTATGGGCTCGAAAGTGATTACGTTGTGTGTATAACTAAGTATTATTTTATCACAATGATTGATTTGTGCGTATAACCAAACATTATATTTATGGCCTCATTAGTTGTCATGCCCAAAATTTAGGGCAAGAACAGGATAATTTTTTTTAAAAAATTTGCAACTTAAAACATTAAATTAGCAAATATGGAATGCACTAACAAGTATGGCTTATTTATGAGTGAGTTAATACTAACTCAAGTAAACGAAAATAATTTAAAAAAATAATATGTGGAATACCAAATGATTTAATTTAATATCTCATCAAATTTAGTCAATAGATTAATTAAATCAAAAACTCTTTAAAATAATTGATGGAGATAAAATTAATCTCCAATAACCATTAAAAGTATTTTTTTCTTTTAAAAAAAAAACTAATTAAATTAGTCCTAGTTCTTAGTTCATAGAAGTCTATATTAGTTAGACAATAATTAAATCGAGATTATACTAAATCGACAAAAGGGTCAATTAAATTTGTACTGAAAATATGTTTCATTAAGTTTTAATCCCATAAACCTATATCTAGGTGAGCTAAAATTAATTTCCCATAGTCAAAATAGCTCTCCCAATTTAATTATAAATTATTCAAAAGTATTATACTTCTTAAGTAATTTTTTTTAAAATTTAAACCTTTATATTTTTTTTAATAAAATCATATGTTTATAAAAAAAACATCACTAAAATGTAAAACACCTAGTAAAAATATTTCACCTCCAATATATATATACTTCAATATATTTCCTCATTGAATAAAACATCTATGAAAACCCTATTTAAAAGAAATTCTTTATAAAATGCCCCTTTCACACATTTTCGAAAAACTTCTTTGTTTAATTATTCTCATTCTACCCTAGCCCTAATCAGGCTAGGGTTTTATTTTCTTTCTTGTACTGAGCAGGGCCGAAGGTTTTTGGTCAGCATCCAAGGCAGGGCACGCAAAGGAGGGGAGGTAGCTGGCAGCGGCGTTCACGGAGGCAACGTTCACTGTGGGTTTCCACAGTGGCACCGTCCACTGTGAACTCCCACAGTAGCGGCTGTAGGCCGCATCATCCACTGTGCTTTGCACAGTGGGTTCGGCCCGAGCCAAAGGCCTCTGGCTTGCCCCCTTTTTATTTATTATATATATATATATATATATATATATATATTAAATGCTTCGAATCATTGAAATATATATATATATATATATAAGTTTATTTTTATTTTTATTTTGAAACAAAGGAAAAATGAATTCGTTTAAACTAAAATAAATGAATATAATATATATATATATATATATATATAAATATATATATATATTTATATTTATATATTTATATATATATATATATATTTATATATTTATATATTTATATATATGTGTGTGTGTGTGTGTGTGTGTGTGTGTGTGTGTGTGTGTGTGTGTGTGTGTGTGTGTGTGTGTGTGTGTGTTTAAATACCTATATTTTAACTTCGTATTAAACTTAGAGCATTCTTGAAAACCTATACAGTTATTCTGTTTATTTTAAAGCCATTTTAACAAATAAATCAAAGGTTTCAGATTTAAATAACGGTATAAATATCACTTAAATTTGAATGCCAAGTAGCTAAAATTAAATAGGATAGTTTGTTGACTTCTCAGATTTGCTTTCCACAAGTAATTAAAATTGATAGTAATATATAAACTTAGAATGCTACTATTTAGATCTAGAAATTATTTATTTCCAATTAATCTGTTTAACCATACATCTTATTTCCTCAAGCAACCAAATGACAGAATTGAAATGAACTCTAACAACAGCTTTACCCAACTAGAAATTGTTAAAAATAACACTATAGAGGTGGTTGCTTTAACTTTAGGCTTTATTTTCTGAAAATAAAAATAAAATCACAGGTAACATAAAATCATAGAATTAAATAAAATGACTTTTACATTTCCTTGAATTGATCTAAATGCTTATATTTTCAGCTTCCTACATGCATGCAAATCAAATTCATTTCTTTTCTAATATTTTGTTTTAAATGCATAAAAGGATTAATAAATTTCTTTCTTGTCAAATTATTCTAAAACACAACAATGTTACTTTTCAGAAATTTAGAAAACTAAACCAAAGATACTTCTTTCTTTTTTGCAGGATTACATAAATAAATATTACATACTTTAAAACATATTCCCAAGTTTTTTTTTTTTTTATTGTCACTTTACAAATAGGTCTCTCCTTTCAAATAAGTGAGGACTTTCAAAAAACATTAATTACATTTACAACATCTTTCTGCAACAAATGACTCCAACAATCTTCCACAAGCCCTATTCTTTTCTTCCGACAACCTGCATTTTAAATCAAAGCTATGACCATGGAGTGCTCACCTCCTAGCTCAAAGAACCAAGCCCTAGATGGGTAACACAAACACAAACACAAAAGATAAGGGAAACACAAACTTAAACACAATCCCAACCCGGCTTCACTGCACCACACATTTGTGATGTCTTTTCAAGGGTGGTAGTGGACCACGTACCCTGAGGAGACTGCAACTATGGTAAAACATATAGCCACCTCATGGCAAACCAAAACATATAGCCACCTCATGGAAAACCAAATACATCAAGTATGACAACCCCACACTCTTTATGCCCCCCAAGGCATTCATGCCTTATTTCCCTCCTTATGACCCCCAATGCATAAACAAGCCATGCAGAAAGGGTCACATAAAATCTCTTGTGATCACTCTCATAATGAGAGCCTCTCACTCGAGGGCTATCACTTCTACCACCCAAAAGACCAGCCTCTCTCCCAAGAGTAGGAGGTCTTGATTACTCCCAAAACACATAAATTGCATAAGCACAAAACACCAAATAAATTTTCCAGGAATACATGCAAGGACAACTAACCTTTAACACAAACAATTCTTTTAACACAACATGCAATAAGAAAGCATTTCAAGAAAGTAAAACCAACCTTAAACTACCCAAAGGTATGCTAGTTTTGTTGAGGATGAGTAGCCCAATTCCACAGTTCTTCTCTTTCTACCCTTAGCCAAATTCTCAATCCGAAAATCTATCTTTTTCTTTTCCAAAATTCTTTTGTCTCCAAAAATGGAGAGTGGGTGATTACCCACTAATTTTCTAATTCTTGCTTAAGAAGCCCATTGTGCGAGTTCTCACAAGTTTCTAAAAAACTAAAAAGGAAGGTAAGGTAAAATGGGAAAGGGACCTCTCATTTGAAAAGGAAAGTTTTCAACTTAGTTCAAGTCTTCTAGTTCAATTTTCGCACAACTTAGAAAAGTCACTTTTTAGGGTGTCTAAAAGGTCACATGGGAGTAGAAACGTGCCTAAAATTACCCCTAACCCTTAGGTATACCTTATGGGCTTTAGGAAACCCTATTAAACTACCCCTAGGTGTCCATTTAACCCTTTTTTAACCCCTCTGAAGTTTTTTTTCGGGTCAAACCTATGTTGACCATCCCAAAGATTCTTTACCCAAGGCATTTATAGAATCTCATTACATTAATCAAAAAAGCTATAGTTAAACGATTCCCACTAAGAGACAAATTTAAAATTCAAACATAAATCCACACATGTGTCAAGTGACACAAAGAAAATACTTTTACAAATGAAATCGTGTCTCTTGTAGATTTTACATAAATCAATTAAATAACACTTAACACACATGCATCATTTACTATTACGAATAAAACACAACACAAATGGGGTGTTGTCTCTCCAAATAGACAAACCCTGGCTTTACGAACATACATAGGTCTAAGTTTGGTTCTCCGTAATATTTCCATGGTCACATGGATATCTTTTCCTACGCCACTCAAATACACATTAGTAATTTCCAATAACCTCGTATAATATTAAACACATGAATTAGAATACACATCAAACACTTCACATACAATTTTCATTTGAACAATTCAATATATCTCATATCCAATTAAATCCACATAAGCAATTATCATAATTCTCGTAATTTTGGTCCACACATAAAACATACATCTTAATTCTATTATCATAATAAAGTCCTGCAAATCCAATAATGACATACATCATCTCCAATTTATCCTATTCTAGAATCATATAGAGTTCTTTATCATAAAGCATATAAATGAAGCATCAACATTGATCAATGTTATCCAATCATAGAATCATATAAGTTCTACATCCAGACATAGCTGAGATACGTTAAATCAAGATTATCAAATCAATGGATCTTTTAGGATTTCAAATTCATAACACATCAAAATGTACACCACAAGGTGCAATAACTCTATAACTTGGTTCAATTACTTTTCTCACCAATCTATTTGCCTAACATAGTCCATTTTATTGAATTATAAGGCATTTATTAATAGGGTCAAACATGGTCAACTAATTTAATCAAAGCTTGGTTTGGGGAAGGCCTTACATCCTCCTCCCCTAGTGTTCGACTTACTCCTGGAAGTCACATGAGTAGAATTACGAAGTAGGGACATAACATTTCCCACATTTTCTATGAGTTACTCAAAATCTTAACTTGCCTACTAGAAGGATGAAATACCAAAATCAACTTATTATTGTAATTAACTTACTATCTTCACAAGGTTAAATTCTTAGTATTTTTATTACATTTCCCTTCGATCTCAGGTAGGTGTTTGCAAAGTTCTATCTTTCAACAACTTACATTATTGCACCCTCCAAATCATTATCAAGGTTACACATATTGAATTTTCTAGGAGTTCTACTTTGTTTAGGATTTGTTTAAAAGCATGTTTATCCTACTGTATTCTCATCCATGCATGTTACTTAAGAAAATTGACATCACATTTAACCACAACGAATCTACTTATTCTACATTCGAGGCACCTCATTAGGGTGTTAATACACTATTTGCTAAACTGTCCTAGGTGCATAATCTCTTCCAACTTTCTTAGGTGACAAGGCAAAATCAAATTTAGGTTCTTCAATTCCGCCCTTATATAGGGTAGTTTCCTACCACTAGGGATTAAAATGTTTTTATATTTCTAGGCTCCAAGGTTTAAGTTTTATAGGGAGTATTATTCACCATTTCCAAATATTAAGGTACATAACAATCCCATCCTAAGGGAGTGATGGGAATTATTAATACTTAATTTAGATATCATCCACACAATCGTCTCCATACACATGCTAAATTTACCAGTCGACAATCATTACTTTCGTAATTCATTAGGTCTAGATCACACTATTGCTATAAGTGTTTTTTGTTTTTTTTTTCAAATTGCCGCAATTAATTTAACTTAGGAGGATATTCCTTCCTTTATCTTAATTTGATAAAATATATATATATTATTTTTTTTGTTAATTATTTGTGCCTAATTTCACTCCTTGCAGTATTCTCCCATGACACACTATCAGTGGTTCAACGAACATGATAGACATTTACACAAATCACATCACTAGGGCTAGTTATATCAACCATCAAAATGACCACTTGACACTTTACAAGATCAAAATACAAGTTACTTCTGCCAAGTCCAATAAAAAGAAGATAAATGCCGACAACTGAAAAAAATATTAAAACTAGAAACATGGCAAGTGCCATAGTTCATATAAAAAGAAACATAAATTTAGTGGTCCTCTCTTCATAATAAAAAAAATAAAAGGAAAGTTCTAGCCCCAGTGTCACAATATACTTTCCAAAGAAAATCAAAAATTAATGTCGAATCAAACTCGAAACAAGATGACCATTCTAGCCATGCCATAGGGAGTAACCGCAGCACATCACCCAAGATCACACGTCCTGAGTGTGTTAGGAAGTGATTATTAGACTCTTGAGATTTTAGATTCTTTACAATCCTTTATTGATTTATGAAATAAATTCTTATACACAAGAGATCACAATCATTTTTTATAAATCATGTTCCATTTTAACCTTCACGTGCTTACTATTTCAAGCAACACTTTCCAATATAATCCATTATCTATTCAGGGTTATTAACATCCTTAATTATATTCTAACAGGTGCTTGCACTAACTCTACCATTCTCCGTCCACTCCTCTTGCACTAATCTTTTTGAACACTTAATTATATGCAATCTATGTTTAATTAGAAGTTAAAGCTTAACAAGCTGATCCAACGAAACCTTAGGTCTTGATAAAACTCCTAGGCGATAGGATTAAGAAAATTACTAACATAACAAATACGATAACTCCTATTCTCAAGTGGATCGAATAAATTTAATAAGGGCAATAATAATTTCACTCAAAAGTCTCTTTCATTACAGTTGCATTTAATAGTACTTAATTAGGTCATCTTCTACTAAATAGACATTTTATATAGTTACTTGGTTCAATATCCATTATTTAATAAATATCCAGTTTCCTTCATCATGTTTATGCATCCTTCCTTAATAACTTAATTTATTATGGCTTCTATTAATTATCTTAATATGCTAAACCTTGATTCAATGTTACGTGGTAGCTCAAGTATCGACACTTTCATGTCTTACACACACAGTTAATAGTTCGGTACAACATTAATACTTGTTTACTTAGAACCTCTTAGGATTTGAATAATGTAATCATATAATTTTACTAGGGACATCATTTGTTTTCTTAGCACCTAAAGCTAGCTCCTTATACTTTTACCTCTAACATTCACTTGCCTTCATTAGGTAGGAGCTTGTTGTCAAATTACTCGCACTTAAGGTTAAGAGTCATTTGGGGTGGAATTATTGTCAAGTAAGATTGATAACAGTTGATAACCATTTTTGCCCACACATTTCAAGACATATTTCAAGCAACTCGGCGAGTGGACTTATTCTCTCCTACTTCACTTATGCAACTATGAAATCAAGGGGGTGTGCACTTGAAAAGTGACCAACTCCCATCCTTTTAATTAAAATTTAGTAAAGAGGGAAGTTGTCTCGTTCCATATTACTTATTTATATTTACTAACTAGCCATTTCTGACATATCACAACTTACGATTTCCTTCAATCCACAAAAATAAACACCTTATCGTCATAATATTTTGTTACCTAATTACGGTATAACTTAAGGGTGTCCGATAACTACCAATGTCTTAAGACCCATACTTTTCCATGTTCTCCCTTGGCTAACCACATAATTCGGCTCCTTATCTATGTTCTCAAAAAATATTTTATACTGCCAACTAATTCTCATTGAAACTTTGGTATCATATTACTGTTATACTATTTATTTATTTTTTTCTAAGCCATTTCCATCTGCACATTGTTTCACCTATACTTAATGTTTTTGCATACTTTCACACTTGAGTGCCAAAATTTGCAAAGCTTCTTCGATTGTGCCTAGTAGATAAATGGTGTTACATATTGTCTTGTACCTAGCGGCTAACCCTGATTGGGTTGCACTTTTCTTCTTAGTTTCTGAACAAAAACTAGTTACACATTTCTAGATTATGGGATCCTAATACTTTTACACTCCTTGCATTTCAATGGGGATCTTTGTATGATTCCTAAATCAACTCTACTCTCTCTTCTATTATTTACTTTCTCCAAGATTATCTTCTCATAAAGGTACTAGTTGTGGTTTTCTTACTTGCTTGTTTTCCTAATTATATAACCACGGATGAACTTAGGGTTTATTGTAATTACGTATTTTTACCCAAGAAGTCCATGCCTCCTTTCTCCTTATTTAACTCTCCTATAGTATTTCTAGGGTTTTTTGATCGAGGGGATTTCCATTTTTCACTTTAGTTATTATCTTTAGGGTTATCCAATTCTAGCTCTAGTGTATTGCTACCAACATTGTCCAAAAAATTCTCTAACATGACCACCTTCTTAAGGTACCTAGTTATTAGGATAGGTTAATGCTTCTTTCTAATATTCGCCAAAGTACCTCTTAACTCTCCTTCATTGTTGTCTTCAATGGCGGCCTTGATCTTTTTAACCACCATAATTTCACATAGCTTAAAATTTTATTTTGAACTGTCTCTATTCTTATTTATCTTGTTTATGGTGCCTTCATCTTAGGTCTAACTATCTTGCTTGACTTGCCATGTCAAGTACATATCTCGACTGATGGCATCCTATTAGTTTACCATTTGCTGTATTTTATTGAAGAATTAACTCCTCATATTGATTTGATTAGGGAAATCATTGCATTTAGGTTCAAATTGAATGGTAACCTCATACGTACTAAAGAACTAAATTTCGTTAATAACACCGAAATTACTTCATATGAATAAATAGTTGAATATTTCGTAGCCTTTGGGGTTTTATTATGCCATAAACCTTATGACTAATAATTTCAAATTTGAAGGCTTTTATTGCCCCTTGGAACCCCTTGAATTGTTATATATTGATCTATTGATTTGCAAGAGTTGTTTTACTTATGTTTCACTTTGTTACTTTCGCAAGTTTTCCACCTAGGTGTTATACTTCAAGCCATAGTTCGGTTTCAACTAAGTTATGAATGTAGCCCATGTTCACCAGTGTTTGAACCTGGGGCTCTGATACCAAAATGTCATGCCCAAAATTTAGGGCAAGAACGGGATAATTTTTTTTTTTAAATTTGTAACTTAAAACATTAAATTAGAAAATATGGAATGCACTAACAAGTATGGCTTATTTATGAGTAAGTTAATACTAACTCAAGTAAACAAAAATAATTTAAAAAAATAATATGCGGAATACCAAATGGTTTAATTTAATATCTCATCAAATTTAGTCAATAGATTAATTAAATCAAAAACCCTTTAAAATAATTGATGAAGATAAAATTAATCTCCAATAACCATTAATAGTATTTTTTTTCTTTTAAAAAAAAAAACTAATTAAATTAGTCCTAGTTCTTAGTTCATAGAAGTCTATATTAGTTAGACAATAATTAAATCGAGATTATACTAAATCGACAAAAGGGTCAATTAAATTTGTACTGAAAATATGTTTCATTAAGTTTTAATCCCATAAACCTATATCTAGGTGAGCTAAAATTAATTTCCCATAGTCAAAATAGCTCTCCCAATTTAATTAGAAATTATTCAAAAGTATTATACTTCTTAAGTAATTTTTTTTTTAAATTTAAACCTTTATAATTTTTTTTACTAAACTCATATGTTTATAAAAAAAACATCACTAAAATGTAAAACACCTAGTAAAAATATTTCACCTCCAATTATCTATACTATATATATATAGACATATATATATATATATATATATATATACATTTATATAGAAACTTCAATATATTTCCTCATTGAATAAAACATCTATGAAAACCCTATTTAAAAGAAATTCTTTATAAAATGCCCCTTTCACACATTTTTGAAAAACTTCTTTGTTTAATTATTCTCATTCTACCCTAGCCCTAACCGGGCTAGGGTTTTATTTTCTTTCTTGTACTGAGCAGGGCCAAAGGTTTTTGGTCGGCATCCAAGGCAGGGCACGCGAAGGAGGGGAGGGAGCTGGCGGCAGCATTCGCGGAGGTGTCGTTCACTATGGGTTTCCACAGTGGCAGCGACCACTGTGGCCTCCCACAATGGTGGCCTTCGGGCCACCCACTATGGACGCCACAGTGGCGCCGTCCACTATGGACTCCCACAGTGGTGGTTGTAGGCTGCACCGTCCACTGTGCAGACCACAGTGGTTCGGCATTCCCACCAGCCACTGTGCTTCGCATAGTGGGTTCGGCCCCAGCCAAAGCCCTTTGGTTTGCCCCCTTTTAATTTATTATATATATATATATATATATTTAAAATGCTTCGAATCATTGAAATATATTTTATATAAATATATAAATTTATTTTTATTTTTTTTGAAATGAAGGAAAAATGAATTCGTTTAAACTAAAATAAATGAATATGATATATATGTGTGTGTGTGTGTGTGTGTGTGTGTGTGTGTGTGTGTGTGTGTGTGTGTGTGTATTTTAAATACCTATATTTTAACTTCCTATTAAACTTAGAGCATTCTTGAAAACCTATACAATTATTCTATTTATTTTAAAACCATTTTAACAAATAAATCAAAGGTTTTAGATTTAAATAACGGTATAAATATCACTTAAATTTGAATGCCAAGCAACTAAAATTAAATAGGATAGTTTGTTGACTTCTCAGATTTGCTTTCCACAAGTAATTAAAATTGGCAGTAATATATAAACTTAGAATGCTACTATTTAGATCTAGAAATTATTTATTTCCAATTAATATGTTTAACCGTAGATCTTATTTCCTCAAGCAACCAAATGACAAAATTTAAATGAACTCTAACAACAGCTTTACCCAACTAGAAATTGTTAAAAATAACACTATAGAGGTGGTTGCTTTAACTTTAGGCTTTATTTTCTGAAAATAAAAATAAAATCACAGATAACATAAAATCATAGAATTAAATAAAATGACTTTTACATTTCCTTGAATTGATCTAAATGCTTATATTTTCAGCTTCCTACATGCATGCAAATCAAATTAATTTTTTTTCTAATATTTTGTTTTAAATGCATAAAAGGATTAATAAATATCTTTCTCATCAAATTATTCTAAAACACAACAATGTTACTTTTCAGAAATTTAGAAAACTAAACCAAAGATACTTCTTTCTTTTCTGTAGGATTACATAAATAAATATTACATACTTTAAAACATATTCCCAAGTTTGTTTGTTTTTTATTGTCACTTTACAAATAGGTCTCTCCTTTCAAATAAGTGAGGACTTTCAAAGAACATTAATTACATTTACAACATCTTTCTGCAACAAATAACTCCAACAATCTTCCACAAGCTCTATTCTTTTCTTCCGACAACTTGCATTTTAAATCAAAGCTATGACCATGGAGTGCTCACCTCCCAGCCTAGGCTAATTGGTAGCCACCCCTGAGCTCAGAGAACAAAGCCATAGATGGGTAACACACACGCAAACACAAAAGACAAGGGAAACACAAACTCAAACACAATCCCAACCTAGCTTCACTCCACCACACATTTGTGATGTCTTTTCAAGGGTGGTAGTGGACCAAGTACCCTGAGGAGACTGCAAGTATGGTAAAACATATAGCCACCTCATCGCAAACCAGAACATATAGCCACCTCGTGGCAAACCAAATACATCAAGTATGACAACCCCACATTCCTTATGCCCCCTAAGGAATTCATGCCTTATTTCCCTCCTTATGACCCCCAATGCATAAACAAGCAATGCAAAAAGGGTCACATAAAATCCGTTGTGATCACTCTCATAACGAGAGCCTCTCACTCGAGGGCTGTCACTTCTACCACCCACAAGATCAGCCTCTCTCCCAAGAGTAGGAGGTCTTGTTATTCCCAAAACACATAAATTGCATAAGCACAAAACACCAAATAAAGTTTCCAAGAATACATGCAAGGACAACTAACCTTTAACACAAACAATTCTTTTAACACAACATGCAATAAGAAAGCATTTCAAGAAAGTAAAGCCAACCTTAAACTGCCCAAAGGTATGCTAGTTTTGTTGAGGATGAGCAGCCCAATTCCACAGTTCTTCTCTTTCTACCCTTAGCCAAATTCTCAATCCAAAAATCTATCTTTTTCTTTTCCAAAATTCTTTTGTCTCCAAAAATGGAGTGAGTGATTACCCACTAATTTTCTAATTCTTGCTTAAGAAGCCCATTGTACGAGTTCTCACAAGTTTCTAAAAAACTAAAAAGGAAGGTAAGGTAAAATGGGAAAGGGAACTCTCATTTGAAAAGGAAGGTTTTCAACTTAGTTTAAGTCTTCTAGTTCAATTTTCGCACAACTTAGAAAAGTCACTTTTTAGGGTGTCTAAAAGGTCACATGGGAGTAGAAACTTGCCTAAAATTACCCCTAACCCTTAGGTATACCTTATGGGCTTTAGGAAACCCTATTAAACTACCCCTAGGTGTCCATTTAACCCTTTTTTAACCCCTCTGAAATTTATTTTCGGGTCAAACCTATGTTGACCATCCCAAAGATTCTTTACCCAAGGCATTTATAGAATCTCATTACATTAATCAAAAAAGCTATAGTTAAATGATTCCCACCAAGAGACAAATTTAAAATTCAAACATAAATCCACACGTGTCAAGTGACACAAAGAAAATACTTTTACAAATGAAATTGTGTCTCTTGTAGATTTTACATAAATCAATTAAATAACACTTAACACACATGCATCATTTACTATTATGAATAAAACACAACACAAACGGGGTGTTGTCTCTCCAAATAGACAAACCCTGGCTTTATGAACATACATAGGTCTAGGTTTGGTTCTCTGTAATATTTCCATGGCCACATGGATATCTTTTCCTGTGCCACTCAAATACACATTAGTAATTTCCAATAACCTCGTATAATATTAAACACATGAATTAGAATATACATCAAACACTTCGCATACAATTTTCATTTGAACAATTCAATATATCTCATATCCAATTAAATCCACATAAGCAATTATCATAATTCTCGTAATTTTGGTTCACACATAAAACATACATCTTAATTCTATTATCATAATAAAGTCCTGCAAATCCAATAATGACATACATCATCTCCAATTTATCCTATTCTAGAATCATATAGAGTTCTTTATCATAAAGCATATAAATGAAGCATCAACATTGATCAATGTTATCCAATCACGGAATCATATAAGTTCTACATCCAGACATAGCTGACATACGTTAAATCAAGATTATCAAATCAATGGATCTTTTAGGATTTCAAATTCATAACACATCAAAATTTACACCACAAGGTGCAATAACTCTATAACTTGGTTCAATTACTTTTCTCACCAATCTATTTGCCTAACACAGTCCATTTTATTGAATTATAAGGCATTTATTAATAGGGTCAAACATGGTCAACTAAGTTAATCAAAGTTTGGTTTGGGGAAGGCCTTACATTAGTTATTACACTCTAATTTTAACCATGCATTATTTCTTTGGTTTTGATAGTGATGACTCTATGTTTAAAATAAAATTTTACTTAAATGGTATAGCTAGTGGGATTGTGATAAGTTCTAAGCAATATTTTATATGATGCTTGATGTCAATATGTTGCTTGATTTTGATATGAGACTTGATGCGATATGATACTATGATTTCACTATGATACTTTAATTTTGATACGATACTTTGATTTCGATATGAGGCTTTGATGTCGATATGATTCTTTGATTTTTATATGATTCTTTAATGTTGATATGATGTGTTAAAGTAAACCCACCTAGTTGTTAAGAGTTTATGTTTGGAAACCCTTTGTGTGATATTGTGACTATCGTCACTTGATAGATGCCCCTTTGATTGAGTCCTCAGGATAGGTAAACTGATATGTTTGTGATGTTTTAAATAGGAACCCTTACATGTTCTTCAGGTTCAAGAGAGGTACCTGAAGACACTCTCCATGTGAGGACTATTGACTGATGATGATCAAGTGGTGCTCGAGGCTTGTGGATTGATACACTTGCTATACATGCCTTCCTACCAGCAGAACAAAGCACTTCTGACGGTTTTGGCTGAGTGATGGCATAGTGGTCATCAAACCTTTCACTTGTCGACAGGAGAGATCATAGTCACTCCTGAGGATGCTTATCGGCTTCTCTCAATTTCGATCACTGGAGAGCTAGTAGTATATGATGTTGAGGAGGTTGGAGGGATTGATGTGCTGTGAGAGATTTTTGGTGATCCCCACATTGTGGGATATTCAGTGCCTTGGTAGGATATGGCGGATATATATGCCCCACTCCCCTTAGTTATAGCTAAATTGGTAGGTAGTTTTCTTTTACCAAATAGGAGATCACATGGTTTATCAGTTGGATGGGGTCATGTGTTATGATAGATGGTTTGACAGAGGATGTGATATGCATGGGGCATCTATCTACTTGTCCACCTATATCACGAATTACATCAGGTGGTGTAGGATCGAGGGGCCAGTCTAGCAGCAGGGTGCACATTACTATAGATTTGGGCTTGGGAACACATAGCCATCACTCGCCCAGTAGTACAACAATCTCGGCCTATTGGGACACCCTACTTTGGGTGCCAAAAATGTGTGTTGAAAAGTGTGGAATTTGCAAAAGAGAATCAAACAACATCAAACACACACATGAAACTTTATGTTAGAGTTAGAAATCAAAATAGAAAATAAACTAAGTTGGCTTCAAAATCAAGAACCCCAAGCACATCTCATGTTCCTCTATCTCCAAGGATCTTCAAAATTCAAGGTGGCTCTCACTTGGAAGAGTACTTGATCTTTTATATGTCAACCTAAAGAATGAAATTGAAGGATATGTCAGGATCAAAATGAATGCAACTAATATCCTAGCTAGATGACCAAATGATATGAAAAGATGAAATGCAAGATGGAATGCAAGATATGAGACTAAGATTGATTCCACATTGAAATATTAGGTGTGATAATTAAACTAACATGGAGTTTTCTATGAAATTGATATAAAATGCCTATGAATTAAGCTAGCATGAAAATGGGATTAGCATGATACTATCAACATGATGAAAACTAAACTAGCATGTAACTAAGATGATCTAAGTTCTTGAAGATGACAAATTGAGTTCCTTGATAACCTAAAAAATGACTATAAGTTTGATGCACAAGATGATGGATCCCGAAGAGTGAAGGAAGGGGCTATATTTATAGGAAAACTAGAGAAATGGATGGTTGAGATTGAGCAATCTCAACAAGGGCTAGTACGGAAAGTTATCAATCCATGATGGGAATTCAATCCAATCCCAAGTTGACAAATGTCCCCTTGAGATGGCTTGAGAGGATGTTAAGCAATCATTAGATGCTAAGCAAGCATTAGGGATAACCTCAAGGATGACATCATTGGATAATTATATTATCCAAGGGAGCATGCTATTGTCCAAGAGGTAAACTCTTGTGCAAAGTTGAAGGATGGTCAAAGGGACAACCATCATGGGCTAGGATGATGTCTTGTAAGAGGCATTAAATTCCTTTTGAATACTTTTGAGGTTAACTTGTTGAAAGTTACATAACCTTTAAGTCTCATGTAAGATCCTTACAAACTTTGGAAGACTCAACAAGTTAACTTGTTGAAGAAAATAAAGTCTTAAATGCATTTAGAAGACTTTCTTCCAAATTTGGAGAAGTGAATCCCCAAAATTTAGGTATGTGACATAATTAGAGTAATTAGGCTAATTAATTAGGGATTAGAGGGGTTATAGAAGAATTTTATCATGCTAATGGAAAATGTAGGAGAATTCAAGTGGAGGGAAATAGGCAATTTTAGATAAAATAAAAGATTTATTTTAGCCAAAAGGGGTGCAACTTGCATTTGTAGGATTTTACAAGTGGGGGGACTATTCACAAATAAATAATGATTTATTTAAATGCAAAGGGATTTTTCAATCAAATGTAAATTAAATTAAAAGGGAAAAAGGGGGATTTTATTAAATAAATAAGATTTATTCAATTAAAATGGCTAAAGGGTACTTAATCAAACCTTAGTTTAATTAATAGGTTAGGCTAGAAGAAAAGGATTTTAATTAAATATTTAATTTGATTAATAGGCTGATTGGAAGAATATGGATATCAATTAAACCTTAGTCTAATTAATAGGTGAATAAATGATGATTAAATGAATAAAATTCATTTAATTAGTTGTGCAAGTTTTAGGTGTCTACAATAACTATGCATTATTTCTTTGGTTTTGATAGTGATGAGTCTATGTTTAAAACAAAACTTTACTTAAATGGTATAGCTAGTGGGATTGTGATAAGTTCTAAGCAATATTTTATGTCTTGGCAGTGTCATTGCTTTGGTAGAATTGTGTTTTGTCAATCGGGTAGTTTTGAAAAGACAGTTGTAGCATTGTAAATTATATCTGCATACAATTTCATCCTTGCCTGGAGCTCACCTTGGTGCTTCATCTTTTGATGTCTGATGCTTGTTTTGATCCTACTCACACCACCTACCAAACTTGCAATTTCATCACCTTCCCTACCTTCTCCCAAAATCTAGGTCTTGATTCTTAGGACACCCTAGTCCTAGCTCAGGACCATTGCACCAAGCACCCTAGTCCTCTTAATCAAGACCCAAATTTGGTCCTTAAAATGGTCACCTCATGTGAGCAGTTAATTTGACCCCGTGTTGACCTACTCCAAAAATTCAATTAATTTTTAGGCAATAGGTATAAAAGGATGTCTACCCCTCTTATTTGAAAACCTAATCTAATAATCTTATGATCTCAATTACACTCTATCAAATTCAATTCAAGTGAGCAAGAAATCAAACATTCATCAAGCATTGGAGAAGAAGTAAGTCAAATTCAAGCATTCAAGATGGCATCCATGAACATCTTTCTATGAAGACATTCTAAAAGACATCCTAAAACCCTTGCATGAGGATCCAAATAGTCTTCATCAAGGTATACATTTCAATTACAAGCATTTCATTTCAGATTTGGCCTTTACCTCAAAAAGAAAGCATCTTCCTGTGGTTTCCATTTCAGGTATTACTTCAATTTCAAGGTTAATTCCTAAATTGGGGTTTGACTCAAGGAAAATCCATATCCATAACACTTTATTCTCTCTTTTTGTGTGTAGGGAATCGACTCGGGAGCTGTACTCAGATTTTTGATAGAGTTGACAATGACGAATAGGTTCAAGTTTTGATGGTGTAAAATTTGAAGGATGAGAGAAAATCTCTACTACTTGGTCCTAAAAAATCAGATCAAAATTTTGAATACAAATTTGAAATATATTCTTCTATGTAGATCCCTATTTGTGGCTCTATTGGGTATTTTTCAGCATACTATTTTATCAATTTACTTCAAATTCTAAAAAACATGCCTAAAATTCAACTTTACAAATCCAATTGCATTTTCAACTCAAAGAAAAGGAGGGCAGGGCTTCAATCAACATTCAACCCTCTTCTTAATAGAATTGAGGATGGATCTATTGTATTTATCCTCCATTTAATGTAATGCATGTGAAAGTTATGTCATTTCCTATTTTACAAAGCATAACTTGTGAAACCCTAATTTTTACCAAATACATTTTGGTGAACCTGAATTTTTCATGCTTGTTTGTGATTTATTATTTAAAATCTGATTTGTATGCACGTTAACATTAACTTTGTTGAACCCAAGGCAATACTAAGAGAGGGGGTGAATCTGTCAAAACAAATCAATACACTAGCACATAAACAATTAATAAACAAAACATATCCAAAACATGAACACCAAAATTTATATGTGGAAAAACCAAATAGGAAAAAATCATAGTGGGAGTCAACCCACAAGATAATCCATTATATATGAAATGATTACAAAGATAGAGATCACTACTCTAGACTTGTACACCAAGGCTAACTGCTCATGGGAAAAGATACAAAGAGGACATGCAAAACTTGAAGCTAACCGCACTTAGGGAAAGATACAAAAAAATGATTTGATAAGAAGGATCTCCTAATTATGAAGTTGTCCTTGAACTCCGCATCAAGAGACCAACATCAAAACTCAAAAATTTGACCTCAACTGTCAACACTCTATCTCAAATCTTTGTCATAGTCACAACACAACTTGCATATCATTCGAACATAACTCTTCTTTGTTGTTCACACTTCCTTTGATCTTCACCACATCATCTACACACTCTCTCATTCCAATTTCCACTAACTCAAATATTTAAATGCCTTATATACAATATATATTATCAAAGTATAAAACAAGTTGTCTTGAAATAAAAATATGCTTTCTGAACAAAAAAACACATGTTGATCTACTCTAAGAGAAAGAGAGGACCAAAACACATCTTTCAAAGATTAATTCACCAATCCGAAATCACTAGAACCTAACCAACAACATATCCATATGCTACGCAACCATATAAGGAATTGTTGATCAAAACATACTCTCCAAAGAAAATAACTCAAATTCGGATCTCCACATGATATGGTGAGACCCATTAAACATCAAACACACTTCCACAAATCATATCCGGACCTAAGGATAGGTCAAACATAAAATCTCACAACCAACAACCAACAATACCAAAACACTCGAAGAACACAAAGATGTTTCTAGACCTCAAAATCAATATATCCACGATACTGAAACTATATCCAATGAAGATAATAATAAAATTCAATACCAACAACAAATTCTAGATCCAAGCACTTTTGGAATAACCATTTCAACTACTGCACCAACGTTTCAACAAGATAACTCTGCACTACAAACATTCTAGGCCAAAACCAAAACAACAAGTTTGACATCAATGACAACCACAAAAATACATCAACTCATATTTCCAACAATCTCCCCCTTTGTCATTGATGAAAATACTTGATAATCACTTGAGAAAACCTGCACTTCAGCCAAAACTCAAAGAAGAATAATACTAATCAATATCTCTCAAACTCTTTCTAATTAACAACTCAACCTCTCCCACTTTGTCATCAAGGACAAAGGTCACAAAAACACTGCATGTCACTTCACACTACTTGTAATGCCCCGCTAGGAAACCCTGAAGGGATTAAACTAAAACACTTGAAAAGAGGGTAATTAATTTTTTTTTTAAACATTAATAAGTTAAATGATGCATTAAGATAACATTACATTTAATTTGCACAAACAGAAGACTTAACTTAAATTTTTTAAGGGTTTCCCAACATGGTTTACATGATTTAAACTAAACATTTCTTATTGTTAACTAATACAACTAAGATGATTTAATTATAAAGACACAATTACACTAATTAATGATTATTTCATTCAATAGGATGACATATCATTAACATGTCTAAGTTCCATTCATGATGATTCTTTCCATTACATTTCATCAGAGATACTAATAAAAGATATGCATTTAACCATTTGGTTTTCATCAATACATTTCTTTTGCATTTCAAAATTGAAATGATATTACATTGCACTAAATCACTAAGTCTCATAAGATCACATAATGTTTACATTAAACTTACATCTTGCCAAGAAGGCATACAAAACAAATAATACAACTGACCATATAAGGTCCAAGATATACAAAGAGTGATCCAAGATGACAGATAGGATCCAACTGGAACACCTGTGAATCCAACTCCCACAAGAAGGAACAAACACACCCAATGGAAAGTGGCCCTACCACCCAACCATGTGGCTCAAAAATAACCACCCCACCATGCTAGGATATAGAAATAAGACCCACTAGCAACCTACAAGGTATGCACACATGGTCTAAACACAACATCAGAAATATCACATAAAGCATATACTCACAGAACATGACTCCACAATAAAACTGTAAGTGATACCAACAAGGCTACACACTAGTGACCATAAGGGAAGAATGTCATCACATATCTTGGAATGGTTATCCTGGCAGGCCTCCATAGGTCCCAACCCCCATCTTGGGTTATCCTAGTAACCTCTCCCAAACCCCTAGCCCCATCCAAGTCTCATGCGGACCCAAACAATCCTTTCGTGAGGATGAGGTTATCGATTTTCCATTCCAAACCTTCCCACTGCATCCTGAATCTGTACTAGCACTCAACCATGAGTGGGGTACAATTATCTTATTTAATATTTTAGCTACCCAAACCCCTAATATATTATTAGGTTATCACTTACTTATCCAACTTTCAAGGGGTTATCCTGCTAACCTCTTTGGGCGCGACCCCCACTCAAAAGCCACTCTTCCTTATGACACTAAACAAAAATTCCCAAAAGAACTCCAAAGCCAAAGATTATCAAAACCAATATACCAAAAAGGAGTTCAAAGCAACTAATAAACACTTGGTCATACACGCCCTTGCATACAGGTTAACTCAACTGGCAAAACATCGTCTACTCACAAGACATGACCAAAGGAAATGACAATACAAATAGTCTAATTCCTTTTACAACAAAGGACTTGCAATATAAATTAAATGTAAAGACAGTCAAATTGAACAACACCTTCGCTATTTTCGAATAAACAATTTAGTTTTCTCCCCTAAGTCACAATTGACCAGGTTTTCTAAATTTTCTAAGTTTCCAAAATAAATCCTTTCATTAATAGTCATTTCACTAATTCATTTAAAAATAGACAACTCAATATTTGTTTTATCCATTTTGAATTTAAACAAAACATCTTAATCTCAATTGGACCATATACCCAAACCTATATATATAAATACACACACACACACACACACACACACACACACACACACACACACACACACACACATATATATATATATACGTAAACATATATATACATATACATACATATCTCATATACATACATACATATACATCAATTTGTACATCTATGTATGTATGTATATGTATACATACATACATACATACATACATACATATATATATGTGTGTGTGTGTATAAATAATAAAAATTTGATATTTTCTAACTTGAAAATTTCCCATTTCTTTTCATTTTCTAAAAATATTTTTCCATCATATAATATATATATATATGTATGTATGTATGTATATATATATGTATGTATATGTGTGTGTGTGTGTGTGTGTGTGTGTGTATTTATATATATAGGTTTGGGTATATGTATGTATGTATGTATGTATATGTATACATATACATACATACATAGATGTACAAATTGATGTATATGTATGTATGTATATGAGATATGTATGTATATGTATATATATGTTTATGTATATATATATATATGTGTGTGTGTGTGTGTGTGTGTGTGTGTGTGTGTGTGTGTGTGTGTGTGTGTGTGTGTGTGTGTGTATAGGTTTGGGTATATGGTCCAATTGAGATTAAGATGTTTTGTTTAAATTACACACACACACACACACACACATATATATAGATATATATATAGATATATATATATACATATACATACATATCTCATATACATACATACATATACATCAATTTGTACATCTATGTATGTATGTATATGTATACATATACATACATACATACATACATACATACATATATATATATATGTGTGTGTGTGTGTGTGTGTGTGTGTGTAAATAATAAAAATTTGATATTTTCTAACTTGAAAATTTCCCATTTCTTTTCATTTTCTAAAAATATTTTTCCATCATATAAAATATATATATATATATATATATATATATATATATATGTATGTATGTATGTATGTATGTATTTATGTATATATATATGTATGTATATATGTGTGTGTGTATATATATATATATATATACATACATACATACATACATACATATATATAACTAAATAAATAAAAAAGTAAAAAAAAAAAAAAAATTGTTTAAGCTTGCTGCCACATAGCCCCCATAGAGGGGAAGGCAGGGGCATGTGGGGCCACAAAATGGTCTCCCACAACCCATGGGCCCATGGCTATGGGTGGCCATGACGTAGTTGCCACATCCATGGCCCCCTTCCATGGTAGTGGGGAAGGCATGACTCCCCAATCCATGGGGTCGTGGTGCTTATGACACCCCCCCCCCCATATATATATATATATATTAGACATTTAAAAACAAAAAAAATTAAAAACAAAATCAAACCCAAATACATCCTCAGTAAAATTTTTACCAGCAACTTTAAAAAAGACCCAGTGAATAGATTTTGCCAGCAAATTTAAAAAAATGTGAAACCAAGCATCATTTCTAAATTTTTTAAAATAGGGGTTTTGTAAAAATACAGGTATACCATTTTCTTCTCCCAAATTTATTTTTTCAAACACCTAGCCAATTCAAACACAACAGATTGGTAGCATAACCCCCCCATTTAGAAACAATAAAGAAATTTAAATTTTACAAACAACAGGGAGAGAAATCAAAACACAAATTCAATTTATTTTTTTTAAGCACAACACACAATCAACTACAAAGATTTAACGTTCAACAAGATTTTACAAAAATGAAAAATTATACAACCAACCTGATAAGCTTTCTAGGAAGAGAAATTTGGAGATGAGCAAGCCTCCAACCAACAAACAAGAATCTCCACCCAACAAACTTTTCCAGCCAGAACCAAAACACAACAAAGAGTTCTAGAATATTTCTCCCCAAATTGCAAGATGAAGTAATTTGGAAAAAAATTCTCCTTTTTAAAGAATTTTTCTCCCACAAATATCTCCTTTTAAGTCAATTTTAATTTTTTTAATGAAATTTAAAATAGCATTTATTTTCAAAACAACGCATTTTCATTTAAATTTTCTCATTTGAAATGAATTCATCCTTCTTTTTTCAAAAATGAAAAATCAATTCTAAACATTAACATTACCTAAAAGTAAAAATAACTTTATCTCTTTTTTTTAAAGCAATTGCAAAAGCATAATATAACATTTCATTAATATACCAACAATTCAATTTTAACTAACCAATAAAATAATTGATTAATATATTAAAACATAAAAATACATTTAATCATTTAATTCTAATTTTTATTTTATAAACACACTATTTATTAATTATTAATAACCATAAGGTATTAATAATTAATTACTCATTAAAAAAACATAAGAAAGGCTAATTTAAAGTTCACGAATACATAACATGCAACCCAACAAAGCAAAGCAGAGACATGACCCGCATACCAACAAAGGGAAGGTTGAACAACAACTGACAATGCTCACTATCAAGCAAGGTTAGGAAAGAAATTTAGGGCCTTAAGACTATCTCCTCCACTTCCATCAGATTATTTAGGTATGCTCAGACCTGTGGAACCAGGTGAAGTCAGTACCTTGTACCTGTAATTCTTGCATCACCAAACCACGCATACATATATATATTTAAACATGGTAGACACATCAATGAAGGCGAATTGTGGCGTTCCATGTCTCACCGAAGCGAGTGAAGGAAAATCATCTCCTCACACCCCATACACTTTCACACATACATGATGACATATACATAACACATCTCATGCATAAAGTAAATGTGTTAGTCTATGGTCAGTAATCCAATCAAATTGACATCTAACCATCAATAAGGAAATAATGCATAAACAACATTCATTGAATCTCAAATCAAAGCATAAAATGACATAGCATAATATCTTAATAAAACATCACCAGATAATGTATCCACTAATATCCACTGAAAAAGTCAACCATAGTCAAAATAAGTATCTAAAAAGTTTGATCGGGGGAGAGGTACTACACTAATGTACACCATAACACACCACTTCTCCCCTAGAGAGTAGCCACAACATCGATCTAGAAAAAGAAATAGGCATGAAATCTCCCCTTGACAAGATGCATCCCCATAAATGATGCAGTCAAGGGAGGGAGATCCAATGAAGGATAGCCCAACCTTGCATGTTAACACATAAACCATGCAAAACATACTGGTAACCGGTAACAAGATGCCAGAAACAACAGAAAAAACAACAAGTAACACATTAGAACACAAAACCGTTAAATAGTTTGAATAAATCTTATTATAGTCTGAAGGATTACACATGCCACATGTTGGAACGCAGTCCAGGATACAACTAATGCTTACAACACAATTACACGATCTATAGATCATCCACATATCCTATCGGCTTTTAGGAATAGTTTGTCGGTTCTACCCTAATCCAAACCTCAGCCTTCCGACCTCAGTCCAACCAGATCAGAATCCCATCGGATCTACATCTTCTCTCTATATCATAACTCTCTAGCTTCTATATTCTCAAATGATTCACAAGCTTCCATTTATACCATCTGCAAATAATTACAACTCAATCAAGTTGGCCCAAAGACCAACCAGTTCATGAAATGTGCAACAGTAACCTATCCACTCAAATCACTAAGAACAAACACAAATATATAAAATGATGTATGAACCTTTGAGAATACCGACCAAGGCCCAAAGCAACATCACCAACACTCTACAAGTCACGGAGGTCAACTACAACCCCATCCAACTTCGCTCAACATGCTACCAGACTAATCAGTAAGAACATATCATTTAGACCAATACCAGAACTGATAACTCACCGGGAACAAATCCAAATGCCATGAAACTTGAACATGATGAAGACCACAAACACAAGGGAATAAACGCAAAACTACAACACTAAACACTCAAACCAAAAGAAATGCCATGCTCCCAAGCAATTCCATTGAAAACTGTCCAATCGGTAAGTGTATACACCTAAAATGGTCTAAAGATAATTAATTAAATAAGCAATTATTTAATTAATTCCCCTCCCCAATTTAATTGAATTCACTAAGCAATTTTATTAAATTCCCCCTTTCATCTACTTATTAATAAATCTAAGGATTTATTTAATAGGTTCATTTTCCTAATCCCCTTTGATTGATTAATTCAAATTAATTAATTCACCCTCCATCCATCTTCAATTAATTCTTCTAATCTTATAATTAATTAAAACAAATCAATTTATGAGTTGTTGAGAATTAATTAATCTTATTTGAATTTTAAATTCAAATTTACCCACATGCCTCCTACCTCCAAACCACCATGTTCCCTTTCATCCAACCTTTCTAGAAGCTCCTTGACACTTGTCACCATAGAGATGACAACTGTTCCCTTTCATCCAACCTCTTTTCCAACCTCCTCCAATTTCACCATTGATATCTTCAGACTTAATCTTGATCATTGATTCCTGCCACACCCCTGGCCTTGGAAATCCTATAAATAGACCTCATTTTGGACCAATAATCATCCCATCTCAATTGCATTTCAATCATTGTTACCATAGGCATAATATCTCTTAGAATATCATTTGAGCATTGTTATTATAGGCAATTGCATTCTTAGATCTAGCTTATTTTCTAGCATAATTGTTGAATCATGTAGCTTTTATAAATCATTCTCTTGTCTAGCTTAAATGCATCATTATCATCTTAAATTATCCATCTAGATGTAGTCAAGTCAGTGGAATTTGCTTATCTAGATTTGAGAGAAAATCTACACTTGCATTTATTAGGAGGCAATAGATCGATTAGTCATGGTTTTATCTTTATTTGTTTTAAATTTTCTAACCATACTTGTAAGGATCTATTGAGTGTTTTGTGTTGTAGCAACATGTATCACACTTCATAGGCATGACATTTTGGTGCCCACCGTGGGGCTAGAATTATCATTTTTTGGCCTCTCAAGCTTCATCAAGCTTCATCTCTGCTCGGGACAGAATCAAAAACTCGTACGAGTTCCTTTTCTGGCTCGTATGAACTTCTTTGTGAGCTAGGATGACAATTCATCCTGACTCGTACGAGCTTCTATATTGTCGTATGATTCTGTTTCTATACTCGCACAAACTCAAAAGTTTTGTCGTACGAGATGGTAAATTGTGTCGTACGACTCTCTGCCTCTGTGTTTTTAAATAAACTGCATCTTAGGGTTTCAGGTTTTAAATCCAATCATTATTAATGATAACCTTGATTTGTTTGTGATATTTTTAGCAACCTAACTAGTTTTGTAGGATGATTGTCAAAGATACGCTTGTCAAAGACCTATTTCAACCAAACACATCATGATTACTAATGGATCTATTTTGTAGGTTGCCTAAGAAGAATTCAACAAAACTTTGTGTATTTCTTAAATCTTTCTAGGCACACTTGTCTTTTTCTAAAGGAATGAGCAATCATGTATTTTGTGTTTGTGATGATAGGCGAGTATGCTCTCACCTTTCTTAGGTTATCAGAAAGCTAGACTCATCTTTTACTTTCATTAGTGCATATCTTTAGCGGATCTTCCCTCCCGAGGAGCTAATAACTCTTAGCCATTAAGGCTGGTGAGAGGGGAATGACCTAAGTGGGAATGGCTAATGCCAAGTAATTCAACCCACTATAAAATAAATGTGATTTGATGAAAATCAAGTCAATGACAGTGCTCGAGAATATCTATCCTTCGTACCTTCGGGTATAGAAAACCTTGGTTTTCAAGGTTGGGAGACCTCTTAATTGAGTATTATACTGTGACATGTTGAATGGATCCCTTACTAGTGCCAATTAAATTTGAAGCTACCCGATTCACCTCTGAAAGTGTGATAATCTTTGTGCAAGAGAGATAGTAACTCTCCCAAGATACTTGCCATATCGTGCCCCCATTAGTGTTTGGAGTCGGATAATATGGTGTTGAGAATAAATTGTGTGAGACTTAGCGGCTGTATTATGATTAGCTATTGGGCGTGTACCTAAGTTCGCAAGAAAAGGTTTTCTCTCCTTAGCCAACTTCCTTAGGGTTAGCATACTTGTGGTCATTTAACATATCGCGTGTTTGCTGTGTATTCATCCCTAAATTGAAAAATCGGACATCTAAAACTGAAAAACATAAGCAAAACATCAAACTTCAGTGATCAAAATTTGACCAAACAAACACATTTTTCTTTGTCCTATTCTCTATCGTACGAGTCATTTATTTTGTCGTATGGTTCAGAAAAGTCTACCATACCAACTGGTGATTTGTCATATTGCTTAGTATTCTTTGTCGTATGAGTAATCTATTTTATCGTATGGTTTTGAAAATTTTGTCGTACAAGCCTATTCTTTTGCATATGAAAATCCCAGTTTGTCGTATGGCCTTATATCTCTTGTCATTTGGGGCTACATAGTCTATCATACGAGTCTCTATTTCTGCCAATCCAAAGCTATGTCTGGTGTGCCTTTTTCAGATTTGTCATTTCTACTTGGTCAATTTGTAGTAATCATTAATGCCTATTCTCTGTCATTCTATGCTTGGATTGTCTCCTTTGTTTGCTTGGTCAAGTTATCATCCATCAAAATTAGACTTTAGAACATAAACACCTCGAGATTTTCAAGTGCTCACCCTCAACAAGTTCAAGATCTAAACATCTCAAAGTGCATTATCACCCTCTTTGGTAAATTGATCACTCAAACATAGTTTCTCATCAAGATCTACCATCCTTTTTCATGAAACTGAAACGTTTTCTTAGGATAATCTCATCCCACATCATAGGATATATCATTCATACTGGACTTAGTTTTTATCAAATCATCATCATTGCACTCCAAAAATCAAAGATCAAAAAAATTGCAAACTTTTAAACACTTGAATCATCTTTTCATGTCATATCGCTCTATCACATTTACATTGATAGTTGATCACTTATCAAAACAAGGTTTAGACAATCGAACCCCTAAAATGAAAACAGAAATTGTAGTACCCCGTTTTGATCGGACTTATTAGATTGATTTTGTGTTTCAGTTTACTATTCAGTTGGCACTTGATTGCTCGTCATTTTGCAGACGTATTTGATATTATATCATGTTTATCTGGATATTGGATGCATGAGTTACTTTCAGTACTTCAGTATTGGTGATTTCTAGTGTTTCATGGATTATTGCTCGTACTGACATCTTAATTTATCTAGGTGATGTGTCATATATATGTTGCGTGTTTGCTATTGTATTGGATGCAAGGGGACGATTTTCCTTCACTCGTTTCGATGAGACAGGGAACGTCATGATTCTCCTTCATCGGTGTGCGTGCCATGTATTCTATATCTATATGCATGTATGTGTGCTTCGGTGATGCAGGATATTGCAGGTACAAGTACCGGGTAGGTACGGGGTATCATCTCCACCTGGCTTCACAGGTCTGAGCATGCCTTATATGTCCGATGGGAGTGGAGGAGATAGCTTTTGACCCTAGTCCTTACCTCAGTTTGTTATTGTGAGTGCCGTCAGTCAGTCGTTCATCCCTTTTGTCTGAATTTTGAGTCTTTTTACTTTTCCTCGATTTGCGTGTCTTGGTGGTTCGGTTAATTATTTAAGTTTAAGCTGTCATTATTGTTGACTTGAGCGATTCATTCCTTATTATGCCTTATGTTTTGAATCAAGCGAAATTGATTAGTTATTAAATTTTAACTGTTAGTTGCTTATTTGGAAAAGAAATCATGTTTAGATCCAACGAAAGGAATGGAATAGATTAGTTAATTGCTTTTAAATATATGCAAATTAAGTTAACTCATTGCTTTCCTATTTAGTAGAAAAATTGATTGAATTGCTACTTATGAAAATGTAATTTTTAAAAAGAGGGAATTTTTCATTTATTGTTTTGAGAAATTTGAAAAAGGAAAAATAGAAAAAGAAAAGAAAGTCAATGGGGAATTTTAATGTTTTTTTTAATAGAAATTTTGGGCAACCTAGAAAATTAGGTTAAGAGATTTTTCTTACTAAACCATTTTGGAGGAGATTTTGGGGGTTATGCTTATTTTGGAGGAGGAGAAAGAAATTTTGGAAAATTTGCTTGAAGGGTGGATTTGGGTGTGAACCAGTTGGGATTCTTGCTTGGAAATCAAAAGGTTGGTTGAATCCTTGCTTATTGCAACAAAAAAATCATTGCTTTCCTTCCACTTGCTGTTAATTGTTTAAAATATTGAATTGTTTGTTTGTTATGGGTTATGGAGGAAGAATTCTACTATTTGGTTATCAAATTTAAACTTAATTTCTTCCCATGTAGTTTCCTTAACTGAATTCATATTGTTTCATCTTTGCTATGCAAGAAATTTCTTGGTTTATCATGCTGTTTGTAATTAGGAATTTTGATGGGTTTTGGTAGTGTTATGCTGGCAAAATTTTGCCAAGCATTCATAAAATATCTCTCCCTAGAAATTTCCAGTTTTAAAAATGATAGTTATGAGTTAAAATTCCTTGTTCATGCTTGATTGGAAGCAAATAGATTCAATTGGGGTTTGGGGATTTAGTCTATTCCCATTTAATTAAACTTTTAAAGCAAACTGGGCTAATTTGAATGAAATATTAATGCCCCTATTTTGTCTCAGAAGATTGGTTATTGCTGGTAAAATTGTGACTCCTTTTAAATTAATTTTGTTTGTTGTATGTTGATAAAATTCGATGGCTGGGAGATTAATTTTTTTATTGTGTTTGACAGAGGTTTTCACCTCTGTCTGTGTCTTGAGTTTCTGTTCTTTTTAAGCCTCTGTCGTTTTTATTTGAACAGGTTTTTAACTGTTAAATTTAATAAAATTAAATTGGTCATATTTAAAACCAAATTGCATTGGGGGCGGTGGCGGGGAGCTGGGCTCGACCCAGCCACGCACCCCCCCCCCTTCCCTTTTTCCTGTGTTCGCTGCATCCCCAGCGTGGGTAGCAGCAGCGCTGCTTTCCCCAAGCTGGGAATGCAGCTCGCTGCATTTCCCAGTTTGGGAAAGGCAGCGCTTGCTGCCTGTGGGTTCATGGGGGCCCACGGGGGTTTAAAATTGCTTTTATTTAACATTTTTTTTTGTTAGTTTTAAAAAAAACGAAAATGATAATTATTAAGTTAGTGGTAAGTAAGATGATTAGTGTTATGGTATATTTAATACTATATGATAAGATATTGTTATTTTAATAAAAAAATAATAATATGTTATCATTTAATATTAAATAACAATATTATGTTAAAGGTTTTTAATAAATTCTATACGCGTTATTTGTTTTAGTATTAAGCAATAATATATTGTTATTTTAACAATAATAACAATATGTTATTATTTAATATTAAATAATAATAATGTGTTAAATATAGTTTACGATGATGTTAAGATTAATGAGTAATTCTTTTGATTTAGTAATGGGGATTAATTGCTTGGTATCGTGAAAAATAAATCAAATGATTTAGAGGTTAGTAGTAATGTTGGAATTAAGGAAAGTCGGACTAAATTTAATATTGGTGTTTGTTATCCAAGTATTATAAAATAGTTGTATGAGGATTGTATTCGTCAAATAGATGTTATTTTGGAATTATTTTATAATAGCTTGTATACATTTGTTCAATTTGATTTAAATGTTGACTGCTCAAAGAAAGATTGTTTGTAGTGTTTTTATCATTGCAGTCTAGTCGTTTTAATGTCGTCGCATTATGTTTAAAATGGTCATTATGTTGTCGATGTTTGCCCTTGGTCAGGTGTCGTTGTTCAAACCTTGAGGAAGTGGGCTTTTATGTGTTATGTCCCTTATGGTTAACTCTGGGTTTGTGACTGTGAGTCCTACACCTGTGTTATGTCTGGATAATTTATGGTTGTAGTCCACCATAGAGTTCTCATAGATAGTCTTATCCAGTTAGTGACCTAGTAGAGAGAGTGGCTTTCGGGCGGGGGCCGCACCCAAAGTGGATGGCAGGATAACCCCTCGAAAGTCAGCTATTAAGTGATAACCTAATAATTGTTTAGGGGGTGGGTAGTTATTAATTTAATTAAGATAATACACCCCGTACACGGTTGAGTGCTTGTATAGGCTCAAGGTGTTTGGGAAGGCCTGGAATGGCAAACCTACCACCTTGTCTTCACGAAAGGATGGTAGGGTCCGCATGATGCTTAGATGGAGCCGAGGGTTCGGGAGAGGTTACCAGGATAACCCATGATGGGGACCGGGACCTATGGAGACCTTCCTAGGGTAACCATGTTAAGCCATGTGATGACACTCTCTCTCTAGGGTCGCTAGTGTTTTGTGAGTCGAGCCACTTGTGTACTGCGGAGTCATGTGTACTGTTGTTCTTTTCTTGCTTGCTTGAGGGTCGTCTGCTATCTCCTAGCACGGTGGGGTGGTTCCATTATGGGATCACATGGTCGGGTGGTAGTGCCACTTCCCATCGGATATCTTATTCCTACCTTCACGCGAGGATTGGCTTCGCCGGTGCATCTTGGTTCGTGCTTCTTGTAGCACTTATATTCTTGATTTTGTACTTTGAGGCCGTGTGGTCATTGTATCAACAACTTGTAAAAATTGTAATTTATTGTTCTATGGAAGCCATGTAATTTTATGGAATATTGTAATTTAAGTCATGGGATGTATATTGTTTCAGTTATCTTTCCTATTTGTATAAATGAATCCTTGGAAGTATGTATGTTGTAATTCGGTAAGCCTATCTTTTGAAGATCAATTTATGAATATGAATTATTTAATCGTTATTGGCTTTCCTTAATTTAAATGGAAGATTGGATTAATATTGTGATGTGGTTTTTTTATTTTGAAGTAATCTTCGTTGGTAACCCTTTAGGATGTAATGTTAGTCTTCCGCTTATGTTAGTTATTGAGCAAGGTTATGATTATTTCCCTTAATCTTTAAAAAAAAAAATTTATTGCGCCTTTTAGTTGCCTTATTGTGTTGCTATCCTTTAGGGTTCCTGGCGGGGCATTACAGAAATATTTGCAATAGCTGAAAATCATATCAACATGACATACCAAAGCAAAACACAAGAAAAAGACATAACAAGCCAACATATCAGAGTAATCAAACAAGTTCAAAATCAAAATCCAACTATGTCAAAATCTCACAAGGACTCAAACATATCTCTAAAGAAAGGTGGCTCTTTTATGCAACTCTTAAAGATATCCCTAAAGGATTTGGCTCAGAAAGATCAAAATCGCACACCTATGTCTAGCAAAGGTTCATCCACCCATAAGAAAATTGACTCTCCAAAGGCATCTATTCCTACACCTCTTGAAAGCTTGCAAGAATATTCCATAGCATCATCACCAAAGAATACACCCAAAGATGAAGTTCCCCAAGGGATATCCATAATTGCCATCAAAACTATTTTAGAGGATCCTATTCAAAGCTCATCTCCTTCATATCCAAGAATTGATTCCTTGCAACATCCCCATAACGCTTCCTTGCAAATTGAAGTCCTTATTCATAGAATGCTCATTAAATGTGTCCTAATAGATGGGGGAGATAGCTTGAACATTTGCTTATTGAGTCTTGTCTGTAATCTAGGTTATTCAGAAGATGCAGTTGATCCCTGAAAAAAGATAAAAATCAAAGCATATAATGAAGAATAGCATTCCTCTAAAGGAATTGTGATACTCCCCATCAGAGTGGGACCTCTGCAAAAAGACACACCATGCCAAGTTCTAGACTTGGAATTACCATACAACATACTCTTGGGAAGACCCTGGATACAAGACATACAAGCTAATCTATAACCATGTCATCAATGCCTAAAATTTCCCTACAATGGGCAGGAAATCACAATCTCAATAGACTCAAATCCATTGCAATGTTGTCAACTCAAGAGGTCATTGTTTCACATAATAGAGAGGTAGTAGTTTTAAGCACACAATCCAAGGAACAATCATTTACATCAATTTTGTCAAAAGAAATGCAACTAAGAGATCGAGGGAATGGAGAATATTTGCTATCAGGGAAAAACAAGCAAAAGCAACTTGAAATTGAAATGGAAGAAGAAGATGTAGAAGTCAATGTAGTTCATGCATATGTAGGACAAACATTAGGAACTAGCCCACTTGAATCAGAATCACATTCGGTTGACATGGACTTAACCGAGGACGATCAGGAGCTTCTTGTACAAGGTCATTCTAACGAGAGTATCGTTCTAGACATGGAAATACATACCAAAAACTCTAACATCTCTATCATGACCCCTAATGTCTTTGAAACTATTCAACATGAATATCCTTCAACCTTAAGCTATCCTGAACCCATGGACTAGGAAAATGAAGGACATACCACCATTGATACCTTTCCAAATGACCATGCCATATCTGTATATCTTAATGCAATCAAACCTATAACAACTTTCACTAGGAATCTCAGCAACGCATCTTCTCGTCAAGTGGGTGCCAAATCTCCTAGTCGCAAAAGTGAAAATAAAGAAAAGAATATCAAGTCTAATGCTGAAAACCATTTATTGGCAACATTAGACCAGGAAAAACTAAAAATAAAGTGAAAACCTCCTCGAGGTGCTGAAAGATGGGAGATTTGACACTTTACCTGTGCACGATCAAGAGAAGTAATCTATCCTAATAGAACCAACAAAGGCAGTTATCATTGGCACAACTGATCTATATCTAGCAACTTCTCTATCAGAACTAACAAGATAAAAATATTTGGAACTCTTCAAAAGGAGGCAAATCAATTTTACCTGGTCATATATAGACATTCCAGGGTTTGATCCATATCTTACAATACATCACCCAAATATCAGTCCAGGAGCAGACATCAATAATGAAACACAACATGGATCAGGAGCATGTATTCTATTCATCACACCACAAGGTCATACAATCCCAAAAGCATACAAATTAAGCTTTCCATGCACTAACAACACAACAAAATATGAAGCTTTGGTTAAGGTATCAAAATGGCTATAGAATGGAACATTACACAACTTCAAGTCTTTGGAGACTCTCAGCTCATCATCAATCAAATTAATGATGACTATCAAACAAAGGATGAAAATTTAATGCCTTATAAAAAGATGGTTGATGATATCAAGCAATACTTTGTAGAAATAACTTTTTAGTAGACTCCAAGGAATGACAACAAAGCAGTAGATGCCATGGCTACACTTGCTTCTCTACTTCAGACACAAGAAAATCAATAACATTATGAATTCTTGGTAGAAGAGTTGTTTTACCTTGCTCATAATTGTCCCGATTCCCAAACTATCTGTCACCTTGTTGGACATGATTCCTCCCACTATGGTGAAACTTACACATACCTAAAAGATGACACCTTGCCTCCTGACTTATCAAAAAATAAAAAGAGAAACTTTATTCACCAATCCTCCCATTTTACTCATGTCGCAGATACTTTGTTTAAACGAGGTCTAGACGGTACTCTTTTAAGATGTCTCGTACAAGAAGAATCTGAGAAGGCCTTACATGAAGTCCATAATGACATTTGTGACACTCATTCAAGTGGTCTTACCCTTTCAAAAAAACTCATACGCTTGGGCTATTATTGGCCAACTATGGAACGAGATTCTTTTCAGATAGCTAGAACATGCAAACAATGTCAGATCCATGGGAATTTGATTCATGGACCAGCACATGAACTTCATGCTTTGGCAACATCTTGGCCTTTCTACCAATGGGGTCTTGATCTAGTAGGAAAGATAAATCCTTCTTCATCTAATGGTCACAAATTCATCCTTGTAGCTACAGAATACTTCACAAAATAGATTGAGGCAGTACCTCTCACAAATATCATAAGAAAACAAATTGATGCATTTATCTTGAATTACATCATTTGTCGCTATGGAATACCAATGACCATTATCACTGATAATGGGTGACCATTCAAGAATCAGGATGTACAAGAGCTATGTGAGAAATTCAAGATCCAACACAAATTCTCCACACCCTATTATCCATAAGGGAATGGACAAGCAGAAGCATCAAACAAAACTATTCTAAAAATCCTCAAAAAGACAGTGAAAGATGTTGGAAAAGATTGGCATATTTAATTAAACCCTGCTCTATGGGCCTACCATACTAGTATCCACACACCAACAAGTGCCACACCTTTCACTCTTGTTTATAGATCAGAAGCAATACTGCCAATAGAAGTAGAGATACCTTCTCTACGAGTATCATTAAAAGGTCTCATCCCAGATGAAGAACAACGAGTATATAGATTATAAGAGTTAGAATTGATCCATGAACGAAGACAAAATGCCTTTGATCATTTAAAGGTATTGATAACTCAATGATGAGAAAATAGTACCAAACTGGTACTGAGAGGGGGGGGTGAATCAGTACAGGCAAAATACAGTTTCTAAATTGGTTCAACAACAATTACTCCAAATGAGTGCAAAACAGTGACACTGGTTTGAAGTAGAGTAAAACTGGTAAAACCCAGAACAACTAAAACAATCATAAACCAGTTACTCACTTATCTTCCTACTCAACTCGGAACTACATTGCCATTTCACCCTTATGTATGAATAGGTAATCTATCATCATATCTTCACAACAGCTAGTTCAACATGTTTTATTGATAGGCATAAAACACAGAACCATCATATTTTTCACGTGGAAACCCAACTGGAAAAAACCACGGTGGGGATGAACACCCACAAGCTTCTTTTGAACTCTTTGGAAGTCCGCTCTATTAGGAGCCTTATCATGTTAAAGACAAATACAATAGGTTATTTTAGGAACTGATCCTGTTAGAGATCACCCAATTAAGGGATGGCTACAATATCCGGTTAAGGGTTAAACCCGGTTAGGGTTACCTTGTTAGAGGATTTCAAGAACTCAATAGCTAAAGGATCTCTAGAGCTCTATAGCTTCCCAGAACTCAATAGCTTCAAGTTACCTTGTTAAGGGATTTGTATCAAGCCGGTTAAGGCTACCCTATTAGGGGATTTCACAACTGTTGAAGTGGTTAAAGATCAACAAGAATTACAATGATCTAGTAACAACACTCAATGCTAATGCAGATCCATTTTGGCTCCTCTCCACCTTCTACACATTCACTTTGTAGGTATCCCTTCTCTCCTTTAGTCTGGCAAGAATTACATATCACTTCCCTAGGATACACACATACAACTTTTGCCAACAAATTTAGAAAGGAACACAACATCGACCTTATAGGAAACAGATAGGTCGGTAGCAAAAACCCTAAACCCTAAACTTGTTGGGTTAAGAAATTCAAACGGTTCAATCCTGACCATTGAATCATACTGCATTAGATGCAACAATCTTGAATCGATCTCAAGACATTCTCCATCATCCATTATCCACCGATTTCATGGCAGCTGATAACCCATCATGCGTTATCACCATTTGACCAACTTCACACATTCCCAAGGTGGGTAGGGATAGTATTCTTCATGCAAGATCTTTCACGTGCATAGGGCTTACGTGGCAACACAATCTGCTTTCCGTTATACTGCTAACTCATCACACAAAGATCACCAATTGAGTTACATAGGCTTAAGGTACTCCAATCGGAAATCCTGAAGTGGAAACTACCTACCAAATGGTAGTCACACAATGCTTCCATGTGTCGGTTCCCATAACTACATGTTGGTTCACCTTGACATGCCAGTTCATCTTGAACAAATATACCGCTTCACTTTGGCATATATACCGGTTCACACATATGTTGGTTCTCTCTTCTCACATATCACATATGTTGGTTCACATCATATCACATATTGACATCAATGACAACATACAATATCATTATGTCCTCATACCGGTTCACATAATGCCAACAATCTCCCCCTTTGGCATTGATGGCAATATACAAAGATATCTCTCCGCTTCACATTTTCTCCCCCATTTTCTCTAGATATCTTTTCCACTTCACTCCTTCTCCCCCTTTGACAACAATACCAAAGTGGAGACACAAGTATCCATGGTCCATTATGCTACTCCCCTTGAGGAGTAGCATCCTTCAACACATCAATCAACAAAAATTTGATTATGCAATACCTCACTGATGTGGAACGAATAGTTTTAGTTCACCTCCTAAAGGGGCAGTACCCCCAATTCACCTCTTAAATGCACAAATGTAGTCTTTGGGAGAGGCTTGGTGAATATGTCTGCTAACTGCTCCTTACTGGAAACATGTTCCAGTGCAATCTCTTTATTTTGAACTTTTCCCTCAAGAAATGATACTTAATCTCAAAATGCTTGGTTCTAGAATGTAAAACCGGATTCTTTGAAATATTGATAGCACTTGTGTTATCACAGAATATACTTACCAGTTCAGATACAGGGATTTTGAAGCCATTTAAAACATGCTTCATCCAAATTGTCTGAGTGCAGTTCATGAAAGCTGCAGCATACTCCGCTTCCACTGTAGACTGAGAGATACAACTCTACTTTTTACTCATCCATGAGACCAATCTACCACCGAGAAAGAATGCACCACTGGTTATGCTTTTCTAGTCATCCACATTACCTGCCCAATCAGAATCTGTGAATACTTTAAGAATGAAATCATTGATGTTTGGGTACCACAATACATAGTCAATTGTTCCCTTCAGATACCTAAGAATCCGCTTGACTGCAACCAAATGGGATTCTCTTGGACTTTTCTGGAACCTTGCAGTAATGCCAACTACATGTGCAATATCTGGTCTGCTATGCACTACATAATGCAACTTACCAATCATTGATCGGTATTCCTTCTCATCAACCAATGCGGAATCATCCTCTTTTGACAATTTGCAACCGGTCACCATTGGTGTACCAACTGGTTTGCTATCTTCCATGCTAAAGGTATTCAACACCTCTTTGACATATTTGGAGTGAGTGATAAAGATTCCATCTTTCATCTGCTAGATCTGTAGTCCAATGAAGAACTTGATCTCCCCTATGAGTGACATTTCAAACTCTTTCTTCATCTCATCAGCAAACTCATGACTCATCTTGTCATCTCCACCAAAGATAATGTCATCAACAAAAACCTCACAGATCAAGATCTGATCTCCTTCAGACTTCAAGTAGATATTGTTATCTTCACTTGTTCTCTCAAATCTAATCTTCAAAAGATGGGAATGTAGGCACTCATACCATGCCCTAGGTGCTTTCTTTAGACCATATAAGGCTTTATGTAGCCTACATACCATGTCACTATCTTCAAATAGGGCAAACCCATCTGGTTGCTCATTATACACCTCTTCTTCAAGTACACCATTTAGGAATGCAGATTTTACATCCATTTGATATACTTTGAACCCTTTAAAAGCTGCATATGCAAGAAGCATACAAACTCCTTCCAATCTGGCTACAGGAGCAAAGGTTTCTCCATAGTCTTCTCCTTCTTCTTGAGCATATCCTTTACACACCAATCTGGCTTTATTCCTAATCACTATGCCATCCTCATTCAGCTTGTTTCTGAACACCCATTTGGTGTCAATGATATTTTTATGCTCCGATCTAGGTACCAAGGACCATGTACCATTTTTCTCTATCAAGTCAAGTTTCTCTTCCATTGCCTTGATCCAGTCTTCATCTTTATGAGCCTCTTTGAATGATTTAGGCTCAAATTCAGAGATCATACATGAGTTTTCTCTGATCTTTCTTCTTGTGAGAATTCCTGCATCCTTATCTCCTATGATCTGTTTAGGATCATGATTCATCTTGACATACCGAGGAATGGTCTTGACTGGTTCTTCTTTCTTTTCCTCTTCATCCTCATCTTAATCAGTATCAGCATTCACCAATTCAGGAACACTATTATTGGTACTTGGTTGACTGACAACCGATTCCCAGAAGGTTGCAACTGATTCATTTACAACTTGCTCACTGTCGGTTTCCTTAGTTTTCTCTAAGGATTCATCAACTCTTACATTGATACTTTCCATAATTCTCTGAGTCCTATTGTTGTAACACTTGAGAGCTCTACTCTTGGTGGAATATCCTAGGAATATTCCCTCATCACATTTAGCTTCAAATTTGCCCTGATGTTCACTCCTCTTGATGTAACATTTGCTACCAAATACCCTAAAGTAGCTAACCATAGGTGTCTTACCAGTCCAATACTCATAAGGAGTTTTGTCCTTACATTTCTTGATGAGTACCCGGTTCATTGTGTAGACTGCAGTGCTCACTGCTTCTCTCCAAAAGGTGTGAGCTACCTTTCCTTGAATCAACATGGTTCTAGCTACTTCAACCACAGTCTGATTATTCCTCTCTGCAAGACCATTCTTCTATGGAGTTTGTGGGGCAGACAGTTGCCTCTTGATGCCAAATTCTTCACAATACTTGTTGAATTCACCAGAAGTGAATTCCCCTCCTTGATCAGTTCTGAGACACTTGATCCTTTTACCACTTTCCTTCTCCACTAATGCTCTGAAAGCTTTGAATTTCACAAAGGCTTTAGACTTGTCTTTCAAGAATGTGACCCACATCATTCTTGAGCAGTCATCAGTGAGAATCATGAAGTACCTATCACCCTGCATACTTCTAGTTTTCATAGGACCACACAAATCAGTATGCACAAGATCAAGCAAGTTGTCAGCAGTGAAAGATTTACCTTTAAAGGTCAAGGAAGACATTTTCCCCAATTGACACTCTCTACACAAGGTATTATCTGGTTTGTTTAGAACTGGCAACCCTCTAACTGCCTTGATCTTACTAGCCTTTACAATGTTATCAAAGTTTACATGGCAGAGTCTCCTATGCCATATCCAGCTATCATCAAACTTAGCCATAAGACATGTACTTATATTTGCATTTAGATGAAATAGGTTACCTTTGGTCTACATGCCAGTGGCCACCAATTCACCATCATTTCTTTTGATTCTGTAGACTCCATTCTTGAATTCTAGAGTGAGGCCACTATCATTTAGCTGGGCAACACTCAGAAGGCTATGTCTGAGACCATCGACCCAATATACATTGTCAGCACTACTCTTTCCATTCAGAGAGATGGACCCTCTGCCTTTGACCATGCATGGTGCATCATTGCCAAAGTGAACCACACTACCATCATACTCCTCCAAGGATAGAAACTTGCTCCGGTCACTACTCATATGGTGAGAACAACCACTATCAATGATCCACTCATTGGAATTATCAAACCAGGAGACAAGAGCCTTCTTGTCTGACACATCTTCTTTCACAGCAACAAACACAATATCTTCATTTTCTTCATCCTCTGATTCTTCATCTGTGACACCTTCATCAATTGCTACAAAACAATTTCTCTAGTTTCCTCCTTTGAATTTCTTGAACTTTTATGTTGTCTTTATTATCCCCATTAAGACAGTTTATAGCAATATGTCCTATTCGGTTACAAGAAAAGCATTTCAAAGGTAGCTTACCTTTGTATTTACCGATTCCTTTAGGAAGCTTCCTGGCAAGGCGAGCTTCAAATGCCATTAGAATCTCCTCATCATTCATTTCTCTACTCTGTCTAGGTTCACCACTAGTGCTAGCTTCTTTTCCTTTTCTAGATGGTATAGTAGAGGCTTTAAATGCTGATTCAGTCTTTTGAACACTACTATCAAAACTATTTAGCTCATAAGTTGTCAACTTGGCTATGATGGACTCCAAGGATACCTTAGTCTTGTCTATTGATCTCAGCTCCTGAATAGCAGCAACCCTTATTGCATAGACTGGCAACAGGGATCTCAGGACTTTGCTTACCATAGTGGAATCTTCTAATTTACCACCTGCACTCTTGATTTCTCCAACAACTGTTTTGATTCTTATTTCACACTATTGAATGGTCTCACCTTCAACCATCTGCATATCTTCAAATTTCCCTCTCGGGCTTTCTTCCTTAGCCTATTTTACATGTTTATCACCACCATAGATATTTTCAAGAGCATCCCATACCTCTTTGGGATTTACCTTGTCTTGAACATCAATAAACTCAATGTCAGATAGACTACTAATAAGGGCTTCCATGACTTACCCATTTTCTTGTATCTCTCTCTTTTGGTCATCGGTGAGAGCGCCGGTAGGGACAACATAGACATTATCAACATAACTCCAGTGTTGAGCACCCATGCTTTTGATGAATATCTTCATCCTATCTTTCCATATACCAAAATTTTCCCTGTTAAACTTTGGACCTTCCCTCTTCATCATTTGACTGGGATCTTTACCTCAAGTGGTTAAGCTTAAAACATAGAGGACCTGGAGGAAGCTTTGATACCAATTGATAACTTAATGATGAGCAAATAGTACCAAACCGGTACTGAGAGGGGGGGGGTGAATCAATAAAGGCAAAATACAATTTCTAAACCAGTTCAACAACAATTACTCCAAATGATTGTGAAACAATGACACCGGTTTGAAGCAGAGTAAAACCGGTAAAACCCGAAACAACTAAAACAATCATAAACCGGTTACTCACTTATCTTCCTACTCAACTCAAAACTACACTACCATTTCACCCTTATGTATGAACAGGTAATCTATCATCATATCTTCACAACAGCTAGTTCAACATGTTTTATTGACAGGCATAAAACACAGAACCATCATATGCTTAATAGGTAACATCAAACCATCACAAGATGAAAGCATTACACATGACATGCATATTTTTCACGTGGAAACCCAATTGGAAAAAAACACGGTGGGGATGAATACCCACAAGCTTCTTTTGAACTCTTTGGAAGTCTTCTCTATTAGGAGCCTTGTCCTATTAAAGACAGAAACAATAGGTTTTGTTAGGAACCGATCCTATTAGGGATCACCCGGTTAAGGGATGGCTACAATACCCGGTTAAGGATTAAACCTGGTTAGGGTTACCTTGTTAGAGGATTTCAAGAACTCAATAGCCAAAGGATCTCTAGAGCTCTATAGCTTCCCAGAACTCAATAACTTCAAGTTACCCTATTAAGGGATTTGTATCAAGCCGGTTAAGGCTACATTGCTAAGGGATTTCACAACTATTGAAGTGGTTAAAGATCAACAGGAATTACAATGATCTGGTAACAACACTCAATGCTAATGCAGATCCATTTTGTCTCCTCTCCACTTTTTGCACATTCACTTTGTAGGTATCTCTTCTCTCCTTTGGTTTGGCAAGAATTACGTATCACTTCCCTAGGATACACACATACAACTTTTGCCAACAACTTTAGAAAGGAACACAGCATCGACCTTATAGGAAACAGACAAGTCGGTAGCAAAAACCCTAAACCCTAAACCTGTTGGGTTAAGCAATTCAAATGGTTCAATCCTGACCGTTGAATAATACTGCATTAAATGCAACAATCTTGAATCGATCTCAAGACATTCTCTATCGTCCATTATCCACCGATTTCATGGCGGCTGATAACCCATCACACGTTATCACCGTTTGACAAACTTCGCACATTCCCAAGGTGGATAGGGATAGTCTTCTTCATGCAAGATCCTTCATATGCACAAGGCTTACATGGAAACATGATCTGCTTTCCATTATACTACTAACTCATCACACAAAGATCACTGATTGAGTCACACAGGCTTAAGGCTCTCCAACCGAAAATCCTGAAGTGGAAACTACCTACCAACCGGTAGTCACACAATGCTTCCATGTGTCGGTTCCCATAACTACATGCCGGTTCATCTTGAACAAATATACCACTTCACTTTGGCATATATAACAGTTCACACATATACCAATTCTCTCTTCTCACATATCACATATGCTGGTTCACATCATATCACTTATTGACATCAATGACAACATACAATATCATTATGTCCTCATACCAGTTCACATAATGCCAATAGGTATATCAACAAATAATGTGTTGGAGCTATAATCACAATGTCAAACCACAAATCTTTCAAGTAGGGGAATTATTATTAAAAGAAAATCCATGCAACCAGGCAGATCGAGAAAAGAAAGGAAAGTTTGAACCAAACTAGTTAGGTCCATTTGTGATCACAACAATATTCGGATTAGGAGCATATCAGCTATCAACACAGGACAAAGATCAACTCGAGGAACCCATCAATAGCATGCATTTGAAGAATTTTATGTCTGAAAAAACAAAAAAATAAAAAAAAAGAAGTGAAAAAGCAGAAAAAAATCAAAAAAGTGAAAAAGCAAAAAAAAATCAAAAACAGTGAAAAAGCAGAAAATCCCCCCCAAAAAAAAATCAAATATGAGAAAAAGTGCAATAAAAATAGATGATGAAAACCTAGCAAATAGGCGTTATCTACCAACTAGTTATTCCATCTATTAGTTCATGCATCTTTCCACTTGCATTCATTTTCCATCAGTGTTGTTCATATGCATCATAAAGCCTTTGTACATACACAGACATCTAGGGTGGCTTCTCATTGTGGTTTGGATCATTGGATATATCATACTGAATTTGTTTCTAGGCTTGGGGCAAAATCCCGCACTTAGCTGGGGGCAAAACTCTTGATCATTTTGAGCTTAATCAAATAGGTAGAACAATAGTTAGACAGCCCGTATTAAGTGAACACAGAGACAAATCCAACATTGAACACGAGGTCAAATTATCAACCATCAAACTATCACAAAGTTAGTCTAAATGCTTGGATTATATCTTTTGAATAATGATTTTAACATGATTGTTCAACTTTTCTTTTCTATATTGATTTTCACTATCATGATTTCTGAGTGACTCTAGGATGTCTTTGACTAGAGGAACAAGGAAGGAACATGATATTTTTCTTGTCTACTGTCTGAAAATTAATCATTAATATGTGAAAATTTGTCTCAAGACATGATCATCAGAGTATCATCGAAGACATTTCCGATTTGCGTATTGAAATGATTAATACTGCCTATTTTACGCAAGTAACACTCAGGTAATCTTGGTTCAATTATACCTCGATGCTTGTGCTAACTTGCCATATCAAAATCCAAGAAAGCAGTGCGCAGGTCATCATGGTTAATTATACCTTTGATCTTTGCACTCACTTCCCATATTTTAAAAATCTCAATGATGGCAAAATGCAATAATCCAACGACTGGTCCGGTCGTAGCTTTGCATTTGCATTTCAATTTAGCTTGCATCACATTCTTGCATGGGATCCTATATACTCCTTTTATCCAAGGTTACATCTATCATAGGAATCATCAAGGTATCATCACAAGTGTATATGCAATCAAAATAATGACTCATATCTCTCCAAATATTGTCGACCTAGCGAAAATCTTATGCTACCCTCTCAATAGAATCAACATCAACATATCTAAATCTTTCTGCAACTTGATATCAACAAACTGTCAGTTCTTTATCCAATCAATCTTATCAATTCTATCAATAAATCACATCTAAATTGACTCTATCATGTCTTATAGAGGATGTATCTTTCTTGAAACCAGAACACTTCTGATCAAGTCTTATACAGGATATATCGTTCCTGAAACCAGATGCTTTGATCATAGTTGTCTTATATAGAAGGTGTCATTCCTAAAACCAGACGGAATCTTGATCTTATCAATCTAATCAATCAAACTTATTAATAATCAAGAACCACATCACCATGCTTATAGAACTCGCATTTTCATCAACCATAGTTGCATAAATCAAATCATTTCTAATCGGGATATCAATTTTGCAAAACTCCAAAAATCAATTATCTCAATTGATCTCCCGAGGGGGCATCATCGTATCAAAATTTATCAATCAAGAGTTGGGGCATCCTATCGAACCAATATCATCATCAAAATGGAATTATTCTTTGAATCAACGTGTCATCACACCTCGCTTCAAAGAGGGGAAAAATGTATACACCTAAAAATGGTCTGAAGATAATTAATTAAATAAGCAATTATTTAATCAATTCCCCTCCCCAATTTAACTCAATTCACTAAGCAATTTGATTAAATTCCCCCTTTCATATACTTATTAATAAATCTAAGGATTTATTTAATAGGTTTATTTTCATAATCCCTTTGATTGATTAATTCACCCTCCATCCATCTTCAATTAATTCTTCCAGTTTTCTAATTAATTAAAACAAATCAATTTATGAGTTGTTAAGAATTAATTAGTCTTATTTGAATTTTAAATTCAAATTTGCCCAAATGCCTCCTACCTCCTAACCACCATGTTCCCTTTCATCCAACCTTTCTAGAATCTCCTTGACACTTGTCACCATAGAGATGGCAAATGTTCCCTTTCATCCAACCTCTTTTCCAACCTCCTCCAATTTCACCATTCATATCTTCAGACTTAATCTTGACCGTTGATTCCTGCCACACCCTTGGCCTTGGAAATCCTATAAATAGACCTCATTTTGGAGCAATAATCATCCCATCTCAATTGCATTTCAAGCATTGTTACTATAGGCATAATATCTCTTAGAATATCATTTGAGCATTGTTATTATAGGCAATTGCATTCTTAGATCTAGCTTATTTTCTAGCATAATTGTTGAATCATGTAGATTTTCTAAATCATTCTCTTTTCTAGCTTAAATGCATCATTATCATCTTAAATTATCCATCTAGATGTAGTCAAGTCAGTGGAATTTGCTTATCTAGATCTGAGAGAAAATCTACACTCACATTTATTAGGAGGCAATAGATCGATTAGTCATGGTTTTATCTTTATTTGTTTTAAATTTTCTAACCATGCTTGTAAGGATCTATTGAGTGTTTTGTGTTGTAGCAACATGTATCACACTTCATAGGCATGACATTTTGGTGCCCACCGTGGGGCTAGAATTATCATTTTTTGGCCTCTCAAGCTTCATCAAGCTTCATCTCTGCTCGGGACAGAATCAGAAACTCGTACGAGTTCCTTTTCTGGCTCGTATGAACTTCTTTGTGAGTTGGGATGACAATTCATCCTGACTCGTACGAGCTTCTATATTGTCGTATGATTCTATTTATGTACTCGCACAAACTCAAAAGTTTTGTCGTACGAGATGGTAAATTGTGTCGTACGACTCTCTGCCTCTGTGTTTTTAAATAAACTGCATCTTAGGGTTTCAGGTTTTAAATCCAATCATTATTAATGATAACCTTGATTTGTTTGTGATATTTTTAGCAGCCTAACTAGTTTTGTAGGATGATTGTCAAAGATACGCTTGTCAAAGACCTATTTCAACCAAACACATCATGATTACTAATGGATCTATTTTGTAGGTTGCCTAAGAAGAATTCAACAAAACTTTGTGTATTTCTTAAATCTTTCTAGGCACACTTGTCTTTTGCTAAAGGAATGAACAATCATGTATTTTGTGTTTGTGATGATAGGCGAGTATGCTCTCACCTTTCTTAGGTTATCAGAAAGCTAGACTCATCTTTTACTTTCATTAGTGCATATCTTTAGCGGATCTGCCCTCCCGAGGAGCTAATAACTCTTAGCCATTAAGGCTGGTGAGAGGGGAATGACCTAAGTGGGAATGGCTAATACCAAGTAATTCAACCCACTATAAAATAAATGTGATTTGATGAAAATCAAGTCAATGACAGTGCTCGGGAATATCTATCCTCCGTACCTTCGAGTATAGAAAACCTTGGTTTTCAAGGTTGGGAGACCTCTTAATTGAGTATTATACCGTGACATGTTGAATGGATCCCTTACTAGTGCCAATTAGATTTGAAGCTACCTGATTCACCTCTGAAAGGGTGATAATTTTTGTGCAAGAGAGATAGTAACTCTCCCAAGATACTTGCCATATCGTGCCCCCATTAGTGTTTGGAGTCGGATAATATGGTGTTGAGAATAAATTGTGTACTTTCTGCTATTATGATCAATCTTTTGTTGAAACACTAATGGGGGCAACACAAAACACTCAATATTTGTACTTTCTGCTATTATGATCAATCTTTTGTTGAAACACTGGTAAGCTTTGTTGTTTCTAACATATCCCAAAAAGATTCCTTCATTTTCTCTCTAGTCAAATTTCCCAAGATTATCCTCATCTCTTCTGATATAACATTTGCTTCTATATGTTTTAAATTACTTCACAATAGGCATCCTTCCATTTCATAGATCATAAGGGTTTTTGGTATAATTTACTATGATTTGCACCTTGTTAAGAAGATATACAACACTATGTACTACTTCTTTCCAATACACATTAGCCAGATTAGTATCTTTTAACAAAATTCCTAGCCATCTCAATAAAAACTCTATTATTCCTTTCCACAACACCTTCTATTGAGGAGTCCTCGAAGCATAAAAGTGTCTAATAATCCCATAAATTATACAAAAAAAATCAAATCCCCATGAATTAAATTATCCTCCTCTATCTTATCTTAAGCACTTAGTCTTAGCATCAACTTGATTCTCACCATGGATTTAGAAAATTTAAATCTATCAAAGGCCTCATATTTATCTCTTAGAAATGTAACCCAATTAATTCTAGAAAAATCATCAATGAGTAACATGAAATACCTTTTTTCCATTTAAGCCTCTTGTCCTTGTAGGTCTACATAAGTTTGTATGAATCAACTCCAAAGGTTTCATAGTGGAATATTCCTTATTCATAAATCTTCTCATTGTCTTCTTTCCTAATTGACATTCTCTACACACAGTATCAGTAGGCTTCATGAGTCTAGGTAATTCTCTAATTGCCTCAGTTTTGCAAATATTTATCATGTTATCAATATTGACATGCTACATTATTTTGTGCCATAGCCAACATTCATTGATCTATGTCAGAAAACATTTGTTCTCCTCTTTATCTTTGATGTAGTAAACATTTCCACTTATTCTAATTCCCTTTGAAACTCTTTTACCAGTCTTCTCCTTTTTAATCACATCCCATTTTACTAAACGAAACTTCATATCCTTTTCTACACATCCGACTAACAATTAGTAAACTATGTCTCAATCCTTCAACATAATAAACATCATTAGTCTTATGCTTGTACCATCAATTGAAATATTTCCAATAACTCAAATAGTTGTATCATCTTTTTCAGCAAACTTCACAAATCCTCCATCATATTTCTTCAGATTAATAAACCTGTCTTTGTCATCGGTCATATGATTTGAACATTTGGATTCTATAATCCATGTATTCAATTCTATCTTAGCATGCAACATAGTCTTAACGGTCTTACCATATATCAATTTCTCCAAAGCATTCTCCTTATCCTCAATCACTAAAAACAAAGATTCTTCATTTGAGTCATCATCAACTTCATCTTCAAATGTATGTTCTTCAATAGAGCACAATCCCTTCTTCTCTTTTCTATTGAAATTGCATCTTCTAAACTTGTTCTTCTCACCTTGCCCTGATTTCTTATAATCTTCTTTGTACTTTAAATTAGAAGTATAATATCCAATTCTACCACAAGAAAAGCATTTAAGAGGTAACTTACCTTTATATTTCCCAGTGCCTCATTGCAATCTTCTTACTGAATTTGCTTCAATTCCATCTATGTCTCCACTTCTTTCAGAATCATCAAATCTTAAAACATTAAATGTTGCTTCTCTCTTTTCTCTTCCTCCATTTATGATATCTCAAGTTTCTAGGATACCAATAAACTGATCAATATAATATTTTCTCAAATCTTTACTCTCCTATATATAACATCTTTGCGGCTTGTAGGATTTAGGCAAAGTTAGCAAGATCTTATGCACAACATCACATTCCTCCAAATGTTCTCCGACAACTCTAATACCATCAACAAGATTAGGCACTTTGTGAATATAATTCTCAACTCCTTCATTCTCAAGCATTCTTAGGTACTCATACTTTCACTTCAAATTCATTAGCCTAGCTTGCTTTGTCTTTGCATCACCTTCATATGCCAAACACAACTTGTTCCACACAACTTTAGCTTCCTTCGATCCTTTTACTCTTCCAAATACTTAATCACTTATGCAGCTCAAAATTATAGCTCTAGCATTTTCATCATCTTCCTCCGAATTTATCTTATCCATGGTCTTAGCACCACCTTATGGCTCAATATATCTTGTTTAAACGATCTCCCAAATTCTAGTATACAATGTCTCCAAATGTGAATCTATTCTCTCCTTCCAGTATGAAAATTTTTTACAATCAAAGATAGAAACTTTGTAATGAATGTCTTGCACCATACCAAATCTACTCAAGCAGTTAAGCTTACTCAAGAGGAACCATGATCTACTACCAATTGTTGAACCCAAGGTAGGTCTGATAGGGGGGTGAACAAGTCCAAACAAATAATTATAGCAGCACATAAACAATTAATAAACAACACATCTCCAAAACATGAACACCAAGATTTATGCATGGAAAACCCAAACATGGAAAAACCATGATGGGAGTCAACCCACAAGATAATCCACTATATGTGAAATTATTACAAAGATAGAGCTCACTGCTCCAAACTTGTACACCAAGTCTAAGTACTCATGGGACAAGATACAAAGAGGACTTACAAAACCTCAAGCTAACTGTACTCAAGGCAAGATACATAAAAAATGATCTGAAAAGAAGGATCTCCTAATCATAAAGTTGTCCCTAAAATCTACATCAATCAACCCACACCAACACACACAACTCTGATCTCAATTGTCAACACTCTGTCTCAACTCTCTTTCATATTCACAAAACAACTTGCATATCATTTGAACATAACTCTTCTTCACTGCTCACACTTCCTCTAACATTCAACCCATCATCTACACTCTTTCTCATTCCAATTTACACTAACTCAAATATTTAAATACCTTAAATACAAGATAGATCATGAAAGCATAAAACAAGTTATCTTGAAACAAAAATATGCTTTTCAAACAAAAAAACACATGCTTATCCACTCTAGGAGAAAGAGAGGACCAAAACACATCCTCTAAAGATTAATTCACTAATCTACAATCACCAGATGCTAACCAACAACATATCCATATGCTATGCAACCATATAAGCAATAATCGATCAAAATATACTCTCCAAAGAAAATAACTCAAATTCATATCTCCACACACTATGGTGATATCGATAAAACATCAAACACACTTCCACAAATCATATCAAGACCTAAGGATAGGTCAAGCATAGAATCTCACAACCAAAAATGAACAATACCACAACACTTAGAGAACACAAAGATGTTTTCGGACCCCAGAACCAATATATCCATGATACAAAAACTATATCCAATGAAGATAACCATAATATTTGATGCAGGAGCATCCCTGGTTCACAGTAATCTTGCACCAAACAAAAACATTTTCTTTTTTGTTTTGTTTTTTGTTTGTAGTTTCATATTTCCTTTTCATGTGTCCCTATTTTGGCTCACCAAATCCTGTGGAGTTGGATTCTACTTGAAGACTTGATCATCTTTCTTTCTTTCAAACCATATCTCATTTGGATCACTTTTTGGCAAGATATCACTACCGGTTTCCATGACAGTTTCTTGTTACCAGTTGCCTAAGACCTATTCTGGTGATCTACCAGGACCCATTTTGAAGCTTACGAAGCCTTGTACATTGATCTCAATTTTTCTTGGTGTGTGGCCAACCTTCTACGTTTCATCCTTTGTATTTTCTAGAGGAATCTCTTATCAAAGGCTAACCTTGTTCATTTTTGCACGTTAGGTCTTGTTCTTCAGGCTTTGATCCTTTTTCGGCTGACTGGATCCTTTGGATCGATATATATATTTGTAATCATGGTTTAGAATGCAATAAATTGGAGAATTAAGAAGTATCAAATAGCTAGACTGTTCCTAGAAGATAGATCTTTTGATTCAAGGTCCTGGTGTGACCTATTGTACTAGGCATGTGTGTCGGTATGTTGTAACCCGGTTGTTACTAGCTGGATGTAATCAAATTTCATGCAATAAAACCATCTATTCTGCATTATCTCCCTCATATATGTGTGTTTCCATTGTGTTTACTCTTGTTGACTGATTTGGACTGATCTCCTTGAGGTACCTCCTCAATGGTGACTGCTTCAAGTGATACCAAAGCAAAGTTTCATTCCGGAGGTTGTGTGTCCTAAAATTTTGTTGTAGGGTGGCAGATTGTAGATTAGATCTTCAATTGCAGATGACTAGCATGAATCAATGGCACAAAGAGGAAATAGGAATGGTGGAGCGTGTAGGAATGCATACCCTAATGTGATGGAGATGTTGCAAGGAATAGTAGCTCAGTTAGAAGCTATGGAGACAACCCATAGAAGAGGTCGACATATTGAGGATGTGAGTGAAGATGAGGGACAAGAAGCCCCGACAGAATAAGTGAACCTACCAGCAGTTGATTCGGATGAAGAAAGGTTTTTAAGGGTTTTGAGTAGGGCAAGCACTAAACCTAATTTTACCCCACCGAAATATGATGGGAAGTTAGATTCAGATGAATCGATGGATTGGATCTTGTAGATGGAGAAGTATTTTGATTTTGAAAACACTGCAGAAGAGAGGAAGGTGAAGTATGCCTATACCTAGTTGAAAGGTCATGCATCTCTTTGGTGGGAGCATTTGCAAGTTGATAGGAAAAGAAGAGGTAAAGAAAATATTAAGACATGAGATCAAATGATTGCTAAGTTAAAATCAAAGTTTGTTTCGGTGAATTATCAAGTGGATTTGTTTCAGAAGTTGCATAATCTGAGACAGAAGGAATCTAGTGTGAAGAAGTACACTGAAGCATTTTACAAGTTGAACATCAGATCCAGACATGTTGATGATGAATTTGAATAGATTGCAAGATATTTAAATGAATTGTGGATGTCTATACAAGATGAACTTAGTATGATCAAATTGGAGAGTGTTGAAGAGGCTTACCAGTATACAATAAATGTTGAAGAGAACTTGAACAAAAGACATGAGCAGAGACAGAAAGGTAGAGGTGGAAGGTTTACCAGAGGAAGATTTAAAGGAGGAAGAGGATATATGATGCAGAGGCCTACCCAAACTCCTAATGACAAGCCCAAACAAGGTTAGGCTAGTGACCCCCTAACTACACACAAGGGTCCTGCAAGGAAGGACTCTGCACCTTGGATGAATTTTACACACTCATTCATTATGCTTAGGCCTACTTAAGATGAGTAAAAGGCTACAACTCCTCAAACATTCTTTACTGGTGACCTATACTCCCTTGGATTTTTAATTTGGCCAACACATGTCATATAAAGACTCTTTCAAACACTAGTTTTGGTCTAGGGCACCAATTCCTTATACCTCCTTTGTAAACCTACCCCCTCGGCTTGTAGCCCTATTTGATGATAGAGTGGACCTTAACTCAAAAATGTTCCACACACCCATACAAACAATTTATCATTTTAGACACCCTTTTGGAAATTGTATTGATCCCCCAAATGGTTTGGCCAAATCTGTAGATATAAGGTCTATTCTCTTCAGAGGCTAAGAGACCTAATAGGGGTAATTAGCCCTATTTTCTAAAGCAACTACCTTTACCAGTACACCAAATGGAAACTAAACTCTATGGGAATGTGGGGGTTAGCTAGAAACCTCTAATTCTAGGGTTACATGCCTAGAATCCACCGCTATGACAACTTATGATGACTATCCTTAAACTTGTCCTAGGTAGTCACATAGAGATGCCTACCTAATCTTACTCTTTTCTCCACACAACAAAGTTTCCCCTATTACACACCATTAAAACACTAAACTAAAAAGGTTTATCCTACATCCCCCTAAAGAAATAGTCTCCTAATGGATTGGAGTGCAAGATAAGGCCATTTTTGTTCAAAACCCTCTCCAAACCCTCAATTTTCAGGTTACAGTCAGAAGAACGAAGGGTTATCTCTACTCCAGAATAGTTAAGACCTCAAACCTCCACCAAAAGAAATTTGTTTCATCTCCCTATCTACTCCATAGATGGTGGGGTTCCAATCAATCCGTACAAACATGTACAACTCCTGCAAACACAAAATTTTCTAGGAAAACTATAGTATTTTGTGTATTATTGATTCTCAAACTCCAATTCCAACATCAAAAACCTTGGAAATCATGACCACAAGGCTTATAAAACTCTCCAATGGTTTCCCACTGAATTTGGAGTAGGTTGGAGCCGGTTAAAGGCTTCCCCCAACCAATTTACAAAAAGTTGCACTTTTGCACCAAAAGTTACATTCTACAAAAGTTGCATTTTTTGCAATTTTGCACAAAAGGTTGTCATACTCTCTAAGGTTGGGATCCACATACATGGACCAACCAAACACACATAAAACATGTCTGAAACCTATAAAACACAAATCTAGACCATCTATTACCCCTTTTTACCACATTGTCCCAATTGGCTTCTCAAATTGCCTAATTGGTGACATGGGCTTACATGGTGGGGTTTATTATATACATCAAACACAAAACACACTAAGACACCCTAATGATCCTAGTATTCATCCTTAGGGTCATGAATATCTTGTTTATGAGGTGCTCCTGCACCAATATACCAAAGGAAGAGGAACCAGTACATATTAGAACAAGGACAAGGAAGTGAGAAAAGAAGGTAATTCATACTGGAAAAATGATATAAATTTCTACCAAAGGAAAGAACCAAATGGTTACCGGAATGAGAAATTTGGAAGACAAGACAAGAAGACATTTAGAGTAACTTGCTTTAAGTGTGGAGGAGAAGGAAACTATGCATTTGAATGCAAGAAGATAGAGGCTACCAGAAGAGCAGCAGTGGTGGAAGAAAACCCCACTGGATCAGACAATAAACTGGAAGATGAAGAACTAATGATGATGAGGAGAGCTTTGTGTCATACCAAAGGAGATGAAGAACCCTTGGAGAGGAAGAATCTATTTAAGACTAGATGGAAGGTATCTGGTAAGTGTTGTAAAGTTTTTATTCATAGTGGTAGTTCAAATAACCTTGTTTTAGAAGAGATGGTGAATAAGTTGAAATTGGAAAGACTGAAACACCCTAAGCCTTATCAGATAGCATGGATTTAGGATGAACATAATTTGTTAGTAAGTGAATAGTGTTTAGTAAAATTGAAAATTGGGAATTATCATGATGAAGCTTTGTGTGATATTATTCCTATGGATATTTGTCATCTTTTGTTGGGAAGACCTTGGCAGTTTGATAGACATGCAATACATGATGGGAGAAATAATACATACACTATTGTGGCCAATGGGATGAAGAAAACCTTGTTACCTTTGGAGTAACCTTTGAAGAGTGAATTCTGTACAAATACCAGAATATGTTTAGTAGATGGAAGGAAATTCATGGATGGACTGAGATATGAGAATGTGTGTTTTTGCCTTAATTCCTAAGAAGACTGAGAGACCAGAACTGAAAGGAAAACACCAAACAAAGATAAGAGATTTGCTAACAGAATATGAGGACATCATTTCAGATAATGTGCCTGATGGATTGCCACTTGTTAGAAGTATTAGTCATTGCATGGACTTGGTTCTCGCAGATAGTTTGCCCAACAAAGCTGCACACCAGTTGACACCGACAAAGAATGAAGAACTGAATAGACAAGTGAAGGAGCTATTCAAGAAAGGTTTGATCAAGGAGAGTCTAAGCCCTTGTGTAGTACCAACAATATTAGCACCTAAGAAGAATGGATAATGGAGGACATGTACCAATTCAAGAGCAATAAACAAGATCACAATGAAATACCAATTTCCTTTGCCGAGGATGGATGACATAATGGACTGTTTGAGTGGATCAAAATACTTTACAAAGATAGATTTGAAGAGTGGATATCATCAGATCAGGGTCAGAGAAGGTGATGAGTGGAAGATAGTAGTTAAGACAAATGAAGGACTATATGAATGGTTGGTGATGCCTTTTGGATTGACTAATACACCAAGTACTTTCACGAGGTTGATGAATGAGGTATTGAAGAAACTATTGGGCAAGTTTGTTATTGTGTATTTGGATGACATTCTAATTTTCAGTAGAATAAACGAGGAGCTATTGTTGTAGTTAAGACAAGGTTTGTAGAGGTTGAGAGAAGAGAAGTTGTTGATCAATATTAAGAAGTGTACTTTCATGAAGGATGAGTTAGTCTATTTGGGCTTTGTGATATCTGAGGATGATTTGAAGATGGACCCTGAGAAAGTGAAAGCCATTGTTGAGTGGCCTACACTGAAAAGCATTAGAGAGGTAAGATCATTTCATGGGTTGGCTAGTTTCTACCGAAAGTTTATCAAAAATTTCAGTTCAGTTTGTAACCCTATGACTGAGACCATGAGAGGAGATCGGAAAGAATTCAAGTGGACCACCAGAGAAAACAAATGTTTTGAATTGTTAAGTAGAAAGTGACTGAGCAACCTATGTTGGCTTTACCGGATTTCAATAAGGTATTTCAAGTGGATTGTGATGCAAGTGGAATAGCAATAGGAGCAATTTTGAGTCAAGAAGGGAGAGTAGTAGCATATTTCAGTGAGAAATTGAATGATTCTCGGATGAGATATTCAGTGTATGATCAATAATTTTATACCATAATTCAAGCCTTGAAGAAATGGAGACATTACTTGTTGCCTAAGGAGTTTGTGTTGGATCATCAAGATTTGCAGTATTTCAATAGTCAGAGTAAGTTGAATTAGAGACATATGAGATGGGTAGAATTCTTGCAAAGTTACACCTTTGTGTTGAACCATATAAGTGGGAAATATAACAAAGTTGTTGATGCATTGAGTAGGAGAAGGAATTTGTTGATAGAGATGAGAGTGACAGTATTAGGTTTTGAAGATTTGAAGACCTTGTATGATGAAGACCTAGATTTTGTAGAACCTTGGAAAGCATGTAGAGAACCGGTTATGGTTTATAGAAGAAAATAGTTGGATTATTTCATTTAAGATGGTATGTTATTCAAGAGAGTTCTGTTATCCATACCTAACAGTTTTGTGAGAGAGAAGCTGATAAAAGAGAAGCATAGTGGAGGTTTAGCTGGACATTTTGGCATTGATAAAATAGTTGCATTGGTGAGTGAGCAGTACTTTTGGCCCCAAATTCATAAGGATGTTAAGAGATATGTGCAGAGTTGTAGAGTTTGTCAAGTTGCAAAAGGTAGTATTCAAAATGTGGGATTGTATAAACCTTTGACAGTACCGGTAAGACCTTGGGAGGATATAAGCATGGATTTTGTACTTGGATTGCCTAAGACACTGAGAGGGAATGATTCTATATTTATGGTAGTGGATAGATTTTTAAAGATGACTCATTTCATACCTTGTAAGAAGACATCAGATGCATTGCATGTAGTGGATCTATTTTTCAAGGAAGTGGTGAGATTGCATGGATTACCTAACAACATAGTTTCAGATAGAGATACTAAGTTTGTTGGCTATTTTTGGAGAACACTTTGGAAGAAGATGAAGACAGATTTAGAGTTCAGTTCTACTTTTCATCCATAGACTGATGAATAGACAGAAGTAGTTAACCGAAGTTTGGGAAACTTGTTGAGATGTTTAGTAGGAGATAAAACCGAAAGTTGGGATTTGATCCTTGTACAAGCAGAGTTTGCCTATAACAATTTAGTGAATACAAGTATCGAAAAAACACCTTTTGAGATTGTTACCGGAGTGCATCCTAGAGGAATAGCAAAATTGAGAGACATTAGCAGTGAAGACTGAAAGAGTTCAAAAGTAGAAGATTTTGCAGATCACATGGAAGCATTGCATACCCAAGTTAAACATCATTTGGAAGACATGAACAACAAATATAAGGAGAAGTCAGATGAGAAGAGGATACATAAGGAATTTGAAGTTAGTAATGAAGTGATGGTATTCTTGAGAAAAGAGAGATTCCCAGTTGGAACTTATAATAAGTTGCAGATGAAGAAGTTTGGACCCTGTAAGATTTTGAGAAAGTTCAATTCTAGAAATGCATATGAAGTAGGGCTACCGAATAGTCTAAGTATTTCACCTATATTCAAGATTGTAGATCTTCATGAGTACCATGAACTGGAATTCAATGAGGACAGTGTTGTAGACCTTGATAAACAATTTCCCTGGAAGAAACCAAATCAGATTGAAGAAATTTTGGACAGTAGAATTGGGCATAGTACTCAGAACAGTCAGTACAAAGAATATCTTGTGAAGTGGACGAGTAGACCAATTGAAGATTCATTTTGGATTTCTTAGGAAAAGGTAGAATGCCTTGGTTTCCCTCTAACCCCAACAAAGTGAGAGGCTCACTTTTTTATTAATCCTGGATTTCTGATGTAGGAGCATCCCCAGTTCACAACAATCTTACATCAACCAAAAACATTTTCTTTTATGTTTTGTTTTTTGTTTGCAATTTCAGTTTTCCTTTCTGTGTGTCCCAATTTTGGCTCACTGGATCCTGCGGAGTTGGATTCTACTTGAACACTTGATCATCTTTCTTGTTTTCAAACCATATCTCATTTGGATCACTTTCTGACAAGATATCGCTACTAGTTGTTCCTTTGTTACCGGTTGCCTGAGACCTATTTTGGTGATCTACCAGAACTCATTCTGAAGCTTATAGAGCCTTGGATGTTGATCTTGATATTTCTTGGCATGTGGCCAACCTTCTAAGTTTCATCCTTTATATTTTTCAAAGGAATCTCTTGGTGGAGGCCGACCTTGTACATTTTTGCACGTTAGGTCTTGTTCTTTTGGTTTTGATCCTTTTTGGGCTGACCGGATCCTTTGGATTGATATATATATATATATATATATATATATATATATATATTTGTAATCATGCTTTAGAATGTAATCAATTGGAGAATTAAGAAGTATCAGATAGATAGACTATGCCTAGAAGATAGATCTTTTGATTCAAGGTCCCAGTGTGACCTATTCTACCAGACATGTGTGTCTCTATGTTGTAACCCAATTGTTATTGGTTGGATGTAATCAAATTTCATGCAATAAAACCATCTTTTCTTCATTGCCTCCCTCATATCTGTGTGTTTCTGTTGTGTTTACTCTTGCTGACTAGTTTGGACTAATCTTCTTGAGGTCCCTCCTCACCAATGACTGCTTCAATATTCAACACCAACAACAGATTCCATACCCAATCACTTCCTGAACAACTAACATAACAATTGCACCAACATCTCAACAAGATAAGTCTACACCACAAACATTCCAGACCAAAACTAAAAGTACAAGTTTGACATCAATGGAAACCACAACAACACATCAACTCGCATTTCCAACAAATTTTTGCACTCGTAAATCACATTTGCATTTGAATTACATAAATTTACTGGTTAATTTAATAAAAACCCTAATTTATTATTCTAAAATTGACTTGTGGGTTGCATAGTTTTTTAGTTGTATTTTCATATTTGATTGTTATGACATGATATGTTCAGATTTCAATGTGTATGATATCTAATATCATAGTTCATATTGTTTAAATTATTGGTCAATCAAGCATTTCTACAAATAATTGCATTTCTTAATCATAGTTTCCATTTGCATCCAATTTTCCTTCCTTTGTGCATGAGTTTTGTTACCCTTAGTCCCACATACAATATTCTAGTCAGAAGCAGTTCCAAACTTCAGGATTCCCAAGGTTTAAATACTAAGGATATGAGTAGTAGTTGGATAACTTATCCCAACAAATAAAATCACTTATCCCCATTCTCCTCACCTTTCTTAAGATGTTGATGAATCACTAACTAGGTTTACTATTGCCCAATTGAAGAAGATCAATAATGAATTTGAGAATCTTCAACAATGGATGGGTCATAATACTCAGATAGTGAGGCAATCCCCTTGATTGAAGGATTGAAAATAATGGTGCAAAATGATAAGATAGATGCAGATTTTTTGTGTGACCTTTCTCATATTGTTGATACTAATATTATGCAAATCAAAATTTATGCCGAAGTCCTTGGTTATTCTCGACCCGCTAGCCAAGTTAAGAATTCCATTCCTATGCCTACATCGTTGCCTAGTGTGCCTAAATTTACATATTCTATCATGACTAATTCCACACAAAATGTTAATCCTACACATGTTAGTCATGGGGATAATCTTATTAATCAATATTCTTACATACCTCCTTTCGCAAGTCTTCCATTTTTTTCAAAATCATCTCCCATACCAACATATCACAATGTTCCTCCTCCTTATTCTCAACCTCCACTTACTTACAACAATGTTACTCCTCTATCACAATCCAATATGTTATGAGACTTTTTCTCGTGGAATGGAGTTATAATAAATAGTATTAAATAAATATAATTATGGACACTATAATTGTTATGAAGGGTTATGACTTTTGTTACCACCCTTGAGACATTATTTAAAACCTATGAATCAATAAAGAAGGACACGGAGGGAGAAAATAGTAGAGGAAAAAGAAATTGAAAAAAACAAAAGAGAGAGGATAGTTAAGATCTGGTGGTTGGGCATTGGGCATTGGAGAAGGGGCATACAGTGTGTGTCCAGCTCGAGGTACAACGTACACCCAAGAGTGTCCTAGCCAGGGTTGTGTTTATTTCATGTCATGAAGGCATGTGGGGTTATATGTAAGAACCATGTTTATTTCATGTCGTATAGGCATGTGGGGTTCTGTGTAAGAACCATGTTCTCATGGAGTGCTCCCTTTCTTAGAAACCCTATACCTATAATTCGTCCTCTACATGCAGGGAAGAAGCCTCTCTATGATTTACAGATATGTATTAATCAATTTCATATAGTCATTTCCCTAATGTTTCACCATTGCAAATCATTACCTTAATGTTTTATATATTTGAGTAATTATTTTATCATTACTTGAATAAATTACTTTGATACTTTATTAAAACATTGTGCAAACACTTAATAATAGATAGTGAATTTAACACCTTAATATTAAATTATCTATCTTAGGTAAAAGGTTAATCCACTACTGATACTTAATAAATCATAAGGGAAAAGTACCATTACATTTGGTATCAGAGCCTCAACGATCTTTACTCTACTAGTTATTAGTTTTGGGTTACTATTATTTTATATATAAAATTTTAGCAACCCAAATTAGAACCCTAATCCTTTGCGTAAAGATTTCTATTTGATATTATAATTTAAATAAAATTATTTTATGAAAGATTTAAAGCTAAAGACTCAAAATTCCACTTGAGGACAAATTTGCTTCTTGAAACCATAAAAAGAAGAAAAAAATGAAATCAAATAAAATAAAATAAAAAATTATTTAAAAACTTATCACATTTGGAATCATCGAGTGAAAATTTTGAAACTGTAGGTATAGAGGTTGAAGTAAATATGCACATTATATGCGTTGGTGAATGCCCTTGCAATTTACTTACAAACACAATGAGGAAAAAAAAAATTAGTTTTTAATAGGCTATATTTTGTAGTAGCTCATGCTTGAGAGTTATTTCATAAAATTTGCAAATAACAACAAATATTTACTATTGTTTTCTGCACAACCAAGAAAAACCAAAAATCTGCAAACTTTTTATTTTAGCATGGTAATTTGATTCTCTGTCTGCAAATTCTTTTACAATTAAAATTTCTCTACCGATGAAATTTATTGCATGTTTTATTAGTTTCCATAGGCATTTCAACATAATTCATTTTGTGCACATCCTCCACTCATAGCATGCCTTGTGACTACATTCTTTTGAGGCATTATACACTATATTATACATGCTTCAATATTTTATAATCATGTCCATCTTGGTTGTTAGCAAAATTTCCTCATTCTTCATGCTTAAACGCTATCCATTACCCATTTCTACACACCTTGTTGTCATAAGAAAAATAATGGTGTTGCATTCTTAAAGTTTGACAAAAGGTATCCTCCTCTATCGATCCCCAAAATAGAGCTCTAAAATTTATTAATTTTAATTGTGACTATGTACAGAATGTAAGTCCTTAGTGTATTTAATTCCTATTGATTGGGAATAGAGAGTATAGATCTAGTTCTTAGTATTCAATGGATTTAGTGAATGAGCGAATCACTAGAGATTTTAATCTTGAAAATTGAATGAGGTAAATTCTCATCTAAAATTTTTAAAAATAATTTACCCTCGTATTTATAATAGCAAGAATGATATGGTTTCACTTACACTAGTAAATTCGTCTCAATATTCATATAAAATAGTTGTTAGCATACAAATTCACAAGAAAGTATTAAAAGAACAATATAAGACAGGAATATATTGAAACCAAATCTCAAAATTGGACCAAAATTTTCATTTAACAGGTTGCAAAAACAACTTCAAAACAACTGAACATTTCTTACCCCATGCCTGAAAATAAACTTCAACTTGCAATTAGTATTCTCTTTTAAAAGGCTGCAATTTTTTTCCATCTCCAAAATTTAGTAGCTCTAAAACCCTATATTCTTTGTAGATTATTGACAATGGGAATTTCTCTTGTTATTACGAAGTGCAATAGGGAATTAACTGTTGGATACAACCATAGTTTCCAGGTTTGATTAGGCTGGGGCATGAATCATTGTACATATATTATTCTTAAACCAATTCTAGATAATTGAAGAAATTCTTGTGCAATGCCAGTGGCAAATATCAATTTCAATGTATTTGATGTGACTTTCGGCCTCATTTCAGCCTCAATGATAACCACATAGTCATTTTCACTTACAATTTCCATTTTGGTTACTATAAAATTAAAAAGGATTATAAAAACTAAAACCTTGAGTTTTTGTATCTAGGAAGTTGACAAGTGATTTTAAAGGATATTTATAATCCATATATTGTTAGAAAAATAAAAATAAAAATAAAATATCACATCTAGATTTACTTAAGTCTGACCTAGGTTACATTGTGGGCCCATAACCCATAGGTCCTAAGATCATTTTTAAAATTGGTAAAATACTTTAGCTACTAGAATATGCTAGTTAAATAATACAATGGCTTAAAAGTTTTAGAACTAAAATTTTCTTATTACCCTTAGACATGGGGACATGTAAAATTTTTATAGGGGGATAAACCACCTCTAAAACAATATATGTGGGATAGATTTATCAAATATATTTAGAACTTCATTTAATGACATTCATTTTGAATATTTTATGGTTTATCAAATATATTTAGAACATCATTTAATGATATTCATTTTGAAAATTTTATGGTAGCAACAATATAGAAAGATGCAACGAAGCCCTTGACTTGTCTTCAAAACTTAGAATTCATCACAAAGCTAATAATATTGTGGTATTTGATCTAATGATACAACTAAATTTACAAACATTGTGAAAGCAATGGTAAACCCAACAAATAAACATTATATGGTCCTTTGGGATCATAGAAATTACTAGGGATCACTAGTTTTCTTGTGCTTCTATAATTTTTATTATGATTTTCCTATAAAATAATATTCTATAGCTATCATTAGATCTCAATGATCTTGTTAAGTCTCATCTTCTATCATTTTTATAGACAAATTATCAACTTTTTACTTAAACCAACCTTCACCCTTGGATTTTAATAAATTAATGGTTACACCTAATGTTTCCCTATGAAGTGCTCAATACATGTTAATAATTTGATATTTTTTAGTTATTGTTATAATTCTCAACAAGATTACCATGGTTTATTTTACTACATACTTTGTTATTGGACTTGATCAACCCAATAATATAAAAGTTATTATATATAAAAGACAATTGTGTATTTGTTTTGCAAAGAAGATATTCATGTAGTCTAGAATGCATGAATACCATCTTAGAATGTATTTTGAGTATATGATTATACTTTTATAATTTACGAGTGACTATATAGGAGTAATTGTTGTATGATAATACTTTTATAAAGAGAAAAGTAGTTAAAAGATTAAATAAAGTGATAAACTTAAAAATATAGGAGATTAAAACATATATTTACGATACATTTTTATGAAAATATTATCATTAGAAAAATGATTATGGAATTGGTGAAATTTGTCAAATTAAAAGATTACAATAATATATATGAATTAAAATAAAAATGGAAATACAATTAAGTATGTGCATATTCAATGTCAGCAATTGATTTATTGATCATAATTTTTGAGTTGTGATGCAGATACATCTCTTGCTACTGAGGACAGCAGCTAAATTACAAGGGGAGAAATGTTATGGGACTTTTTCCCGTGGAATGGATTTATAATAAATAGTATTAAATAAATATAAGTGTTAAGAATTTTGTTACCACCCTTGAGACATTATTTAAAACCTATGAATCAATAAAGAAGGACACAGAGGGAGAAAATAGTAGAGGAAAAAGAAATTGAAAAAAACAAAAGAGAGAGGATAGTTAGGGTCTGGTGGTTGGGCATTGGGCAATGGAGAAGGGGCATATAGTGTGTGTCCAACTCTGGGTACAACATACACTCGTGAGTGTCCTAGCCAGGGCTATGTTTATTTCATGTCATGAAGGCATGTGGGGTTCTGTGTAAGAACCATGTTTATTTCATACCGTGAAGGCATGTGGGTTTCTATGTAAGAACCATGTCAACCTGGAGTGGTCCCTTTCCTAGAAACCCTATACCTATAAGTAATCATCTGCGTGCAAGAAAGCAACCTCTCTGTGATTTACAGATATGTATTAATCAATTTCATATAATCATTGCCCTAATGTTTCGCCATTACAAATCATTATCTCAATGTTTTATATATTTGAGTAATTAGTTTATCATTACTTGAATAAATTACTTTGATACTTTATTAAAACAACGTGTAAACACTTCATAGTAAATAGTGAATTTAACACCTTAATATTAAATTATCTATCTTAGGTAAAAGTTTAATCCACTACTGATACTTAATAAATCATAAGGGAAAAGTACCATTACACAATATCTCCAATTTCAATCCATCCACTGAAGAACCATCAATAACCTAGCTCAGACTATTACATCCCTACAACATCAATTGGCTTCCATAACTCAGTCCAAGTTTAATGTTCCCATATTTGATGTATCAAGCCCACTATCTGATGACATTTTCCATGTGGTTCCCCCTAAGCATATGAAAGTTTTTCAATTGGAGTTGTGTAATGGAAAAAGTGACCCCTTGACTCATGTGAAGACATTTCAAACTATGTAGTGATTTTTCTCATGACCAAAGACTTATGGCTTAACTATTTACTAGAATCTTTAGGATAAAGCCTTTCAATAGTATTTTTCTTTATCTCTTTACTATATTATATCATTTCAACAATTGACTAAGGATTTCATTCAACAATTTCAAAATAACATTGGTCGTAACATTACTTTGACTAGTTTGATTCATTGTAAGGAGTTAAAGAAAAAGTGAATTATTTTATTGGTAGATATAAACATTCACATTTTCAAATTGCTTATCATATACCTGATCATGATTTTCAAATAATTTTTATTGCTAATTTACAAAAAGATATTAGAGATAAGCTTCTATTTTCTAATTTTACTTCTTTTACTTAATTGTGTGTAGTGCTTCATAATTATTAGATTCAAGTGAGTCAATTTGAATCATCCTCTTCAATGACTCTAGTTGATTAGAATGAGAGTGCTCAATAACAATTTATGAAGTTAAAACAAAACAAAGGTTTCATCAAGATAAAGGACAACATCAACACTCAATTAGGAGAAATGGCATCAGGTGTGGCCCCTTTATCCAAATATTTTAGAAAAGAATTAACTCATCTTTCTTAGTCTTTGAATAGTATAATGTTGAGGTTGATGAATGCTAATGTGTTGCAACTTCCTCCCATCAAACCAATTGATAATTCTAAAACATTTACAACTTACCATGATCCTAAAGCTTTTCATCAATATCACCATCAACCTAGTCATGATACTGAGAAGTAATACTATTTGAGAAATGAGACCCAATACTTTATTGATAACAATACTATATCTATAGCTGGCATCAATGATAAAGGGAATAAATCAGTAGCTCATTCAAATAAAACCCTCCAAATCTTTACCAATATGTTGCCTTCTCATTCTACCATTGTTGTTGAGTTCGAGTCTCTTTCTTTTTCTCCTAATGAGCTTGGCATAGAATCTAATAATCTTGTGACCCTTGTTACCAAACCTACACCTCCAAAAGATTTATGTATTACTTTTGATCCTAGTGAGACTATTATTTCTCTTAATGGCTCATTATATATCACTGCAAAGATTAAAAACAAAAAACTCGCATGGGGGGTGCTCATTGATCTAGTGTGTATGGTGAATTTTTATGAGGATTTCTCTTGCCCTACTATTTGTTCTATCACCCTTCCTATTGAGGTTGGTACTAAGTGCTTAGATATTACTTTTGATATTATTCCTACATTGGATCATATCCATGTGAAGTTGAGATATCCTTGGCTCTCTTCCATGAAAGATATTCCTTCTACAATTCATAAATATTTGAAACTTACTCATAATGACATTATTATAACAATTACTCATAGCCTTTACCAACCCACTATTAAGTGTGGAAATTTAACTTTTTATTACTTTTGGCCTAAACAACCTAAGCCTCTTAGGCCTCAAAATGAAATCATTTTCTTATCTTATCAAAAAATAGAAAAATGAGATGATTATGGCCTTGAGTAAACCTAGAGACCCTACACCCATGGACATTCCTCCTCCACATAATGGACCAGGTATTCTTCCTACTCCTTTTATTCCTCCTATATATACCTTAGTCCTACCTCCTACTTCCTACAAAGGAAAGTGCTTGGAATCAAGTCCATCTCAATCTATTGGGGTTTATTCCATTCCCCTTATAAGGGAATAATATAAGCCTATGTCCAGTGATCCTCAACCTTCGCAAGTCTTGACTAAAACTAAAAGGAATTGTTGTGCAAGAGAACATTGATGAAGATTCCATGATAAGACTTGTGACTTGGCTTCCCAAACCATTTCCTCTCCAAAAACACCAAATGTTGACTTGGTCCCATTTGTCCAACCTTCACCTAACCCTAGGGAGAAAGTTCAACTCAAATAACCTAATTTAAAAATGCTTAAGAAAAATGATGGTTCAACTCCTTTTCATGTTAAAGATCCTAAATTTGTTAATATAGATGATGATAATGTTTTTGATAAAGATAAACAAGTTTTACAGGGACCTAAAACCCAGAGTTTTATAGACCAAGGCCAATAGCCAACCAAACATAAAACCTAAGAGAAACAAGGGAAATACCCCACACAGACCGAACGCAAAAAAAATAAAACAAATAGAGCCAAAAAGAGAACATGACAATGCACTCAACTAAGAGAGTGCACCAATTCAGTATTCTTTTGAATAATCATCTTGTTGATTTTCTCCAAATCCTCCATGATGAATCTAGAGTTTCCCTAGTCCTAGTTCTGGCTCTTGGTCCTAGTGCAGGGACCCAAACTAGTCTTCCCTCTAGCAACACTCTAGCCACCCTCCGAAGCACTCTTTTTCTATTTTTCCCCCAAAGGGGGCTCACTAGCGATGGGTTTGGTTCTATAGTCAGCCATCATGGAATTGATTTTCTCCAAACCATCAACACTATTATTCATCGCCTCCCTACTGATTTCCATGGGATTATTCAGCCTTTCCTTGATATCATTCACATACTCTTCTAGCTTATCAATTCTATTCTCGTGGAAGTTCTTCATAGTTTCAACATCCTAAGATATCTTTTGGATCATTCTCATGATCTTCTCAGTTTTACTAGGCCCAGGGGAATCCATGAAAGTTTCAATAATTCCCTTAATCCCATCTTTCAGGGTTCCAATTTCCTTATCCACCCACTTCCAGTAGTTTTCCTGACTTCTAGTGACCTCCAAAACAGGTTTTCCAACACCTCCTCCTTTTTCTCGCCTTCATTCTTCTTATTCACATTCCCATGTTTCTGATTATCCACGTTGATGGGGATGTCCAACCTAATCTCATGGTCCAAGTCTTTGGACCCACTTGATTTGGTTAATTTTTTATTTTTTTTGGTGGGGACCTGTAGGTCTTCCATTTTCCTGCTACTAGATTTGAACTTACTTGCCACCCACCTTGGAGGATTGGGTTTCTTTCTACTGTTAGTTCCTGGAGTCACCGTAGCTCCTCTTCTTTCTTTGGTCTATGCTCGGGGTCCTTTGAATCCTTGATGTCATGCTAATCCATGGTAGTACCACTGTCATCCTCATCCATCTCCATATCAAAAACAAACTGCACATCAGGGTTAGAGGAGGAAATGTGGGTTTTATCCTTGGGGGAGGGTTTCACTTCATGAGCTTTGGTGTATTCCATTATTAACATGATAATCCCTTCATGAAGCAGTGGGTTATCCTCATTTTCAAAATGTTTGACTAAACTATTCTCTAAGGATGAAACCAAGTAGAAGCGGATGAAGATAATCCTACCATGCCTAAAATGGTTTAAGATAGTAAAATGATATGAGAAAATACTAACATATCTACCATCAAGGGTGATGTGCCTCATGATGAATTCTTCCATATCAACGCAAAGGGAATTCATCTCTTTCCTATTGTAGCCATAGTCCACCATTTTCAAAACCCTTTGTCACTCCTTATACTTATCAAAGAAAGCAGCAATGGCCTCCTCACTCAACTTCCTATCTCTATATAATTTATTGCCTTTCATATCCAGACCAGTAACAATGGAAATGAGGGTTTCATCAACTTGAAACTCTACACCATAAGTAGCCAACACACCCTTATTCCATCCTTTGACAAAGCTTTCAGTAACCAAGACAGAATGACCATGCAGTCTCTCCAAAAAGGGCACCATCCCACTGTCAAATATTTCCTTCCAAACCTCCTTATTCTTCTGCCACTTATCATAGGTTGGGGGTTCAAACCTATTCTTTTCACCTCCCATTCTGTAGCTCAAACAATTTAGACAACAATACTCCAGAAGAAAAACCAGGTGGAAACAATACCAAAAACATGGCGGGCTGAAAGTTCTAGAGCTTCTCAAAGTGGTAATAATTTGAAATACCACCCCAACGACTCCCATCCCATCATAATCTTTCATCATTAAATTTATTGGAAAGACCAAAGATATCAACAACATTTTTTTCCAGGTCGAACGGAGTTTCTAGAGCTTCTCAAAGTTCTATAGTTTCTCAAAAATGATGATAATGTTGTTCATGCTAACAATGTTTATTCTAATTATTTTGATGATATATATGAGATTTTTGAAATTAATCATGAGTTATCTTCACATTTTTCAAAATCATTAACCCTAGCTCTTAGTGACAAACAATGTGATTCATTATTGGAGCATGGACCTTGTTTGGAACTTGTAGTAGCTCCATTTTCTAGGCTCAAAGTGGCTCCTCTTGCATCTTGTCCACCATCCCTAGATGATTTTAGGAAAGATTGAGAGGTGGATTATTTACTTGACTAGCTTCATTCACGCCATAGATTCTCTTTTGTGTGTTTACTTGTTTGTAATGTGCTTCCCTTGTGATGTGTCCTTTAACATGTTTTTGTTGGAAACCAAGAACACTGAGAGGGGGGGTGAATTAGTGTTCTACCAAAATGGAGAATTTTAACCTTATTAATACAACAACTAATCAACTAGTAAACATAAAAGCATATAATAATAAGTAGCAATACAATCACAAAGGTGAACACCATAACACCATAGATTTATATGTGGAAAACCTCAAAGAGGAAAAACCACAGTGGGATTGGAGACCCGCAATATCTATCCACTAATCAGATGAATAAATATTACAATAAGGGGCCTGCACATGCAGAAAGGCCAATAGCCTAGAGCACACTGCTCATCACAAAAGGAGTCTCTAAAACCTCTTAATACCAGAGGCCTAAAACCTCTTCCACAAATCCAACTCGATCACCAATGGTCAACCAAGTCCTCTGCATGAATGATTACAACATTATTCATTCGCATACATCCTTATCATTATCCCTTCTACATATTCTCATGATCTACAATGAGATCTTACATCATATATATACAAACCCTCAACCATAAACAATAAGGTCAGCCACTAGACAATAAAACAATTACATAATTACACAACATGTCAGCCTGAGACCAAACAAATAATATCCAACACATAAGACATCCTAAAAATACATCAAGAAGTCCAATCCACATGTTACATTAAGTCGGTCCATAACCTAGATAATATTGGGACCCAATTTAGGTCCACATGCTAAAGCAATGATCCCAATCAACTAAGTCTCAAACATGATCACCATTAGCATCCTGAATCTCCACCAGAATCCACACCAACACCACTTATGCATATCATCAAAGATCTTCAACAAAGCTCTATCATTGAAACCCTCACTGGAAAACAAACCAAGCTTACCAGTAAGCAGGAAAGTATCCGATCACCAGATCAAAACCAACTGACTGAACATGAATCTGAGTAGCATGAATAAGCCAATTCCATAACCCAAACATACCAGATCATGATGATCCAATCCAGAACCAAGCAACTTACCAGGACCAGAAAGATATCAGTAAATTGCCAAAGTAGCTAGCACAACTGATGTTTTCAGTGTTGCCATCAATGACAAACAACAATGCAACACAATAAATTCCTCCAGATTACCAACAATATCCTCCTTTGGCATTTATGGCAACAATAGATGTTAAAAACATCCAAGTGCCAAGAAATGCCAAACAAGTCTCCCCAATGGAAGAAAGCCAATAATCTCCCACAACATGATATGACAATAAGATTTATAAATGTCTTTGTATCAAATAACCATCCATAGACTTGAACCAAACTCCCCCAATGGGATACAACCAATCTGAAATACTATTCCTCCAATAATCTCCCCCATAGACTGATATCTTTGTTAAGCTCTGTATTACACATATGGATCTCTCTCCTTAATGTATATAACTCCTTATGTTTTTTTTTCACATGAATATCTCTCCCCCTTTGACATCAATGCTAGAAATCTGACATAAATATCAAAGCAAAAACATAAACCACTGAATCACAAGGCTAACTACTCCCCTTGAGCAGTAGCATCCCCACATCAATCTAGAATGAATAATAGCTCTCATAATGCAAACCGGACTAATATTAGATAACATCACCAGGTCTCTACCGGAGGGGCAAAATACCTCAACTTGTCTCTCAAATGCTCAAATGCGTTTTCTTTCACTTGCTCTTTTAGAAAGTTATTCTTAACAGAAATACCGAATGATAATAGCAGCAGAGTTATTACAGTGAATAACTACTCGTACATTACAATCCAGCCTAATATCCTTCATCATATGCTTCAACCATAGAACTTGTGTACAACAACATACTCAGCTTTAGTAGTAGATAATGAAGTACATGACTGTTCCTTGCTGATCCATAAAATAAGTTTCTTTCCAAGAAAGGAAGGTTCACCAGATGAGCCTGTCCAGTAACCTATATCTCTAACCTGATCCACATTTGAACATGCTCAAAGTGTACATTCATCATAAAAAAAAAAACCATACCAAGTAATCCTTAAAAACATCTAAAAATCCTATCTACTAGAGCAAGGATTCAATATAATCAATTCCTTCCTTCTGAAAATATCCATTGCAAACCAATCAAGCCAAGTTCCAATAACATCCAAGACCATGTGTTGTCCATATCTAAATGATCCAATTCCTCTTGCATAACATTCTTCCAACATTCATCTTTACATGCTTCAATACTGATGCCGATATAATTAAAGAAATTAAGCATACCTCATCAACTGCCAACCTTCTTCTTGTCCAAATATCTGATCTTCTGAATGATTCAACCTTTCATACCTAGAAATCTTTTGACACTCTGTTCCTCTTCCCTATTCTTTTGTTATTGTTGAATTTTTGATACTGCCGAAGTAACTGGTTCAACAATCTGTTCTGGTAAAGGTGTTACCGGTTCAATTAAGATCATTTCCATTGTCAGTTCTTACTCAAAAACTCTAATTTGACTTCTATTCAGTTCATCCATCTTGACATTACAATTCTCCATAATTCTCTGCACTTTTGCTATAACATCTATATGATTTGCTTTCATTAGAATAACCAAGAAATATTCCTCCATCAATCTAGGATCAAACTTGCTAATGAAATCATCTCTCCTGATATAAAATTTACTACCAAAGATTCTGAAATACTTAACTGTAGATGTATGACCAAACCATAACTCATAAAGTGACTTACCGGTAAACCAAACTAGATCCAAGGTCAAAGATCCAAGATCCAACAAATCTTTGTTGGTTAGGCTCCAAACTGACTTCCAAAGATCTAAAATAGGCTTTCAGACCACCTCTAGGGAAAATGCAAGATCTGTCATCAATTTGTCTCCCCCTAAGGTGAATGTCGTAGTTGTCGGATGTGTTTACTGCCAGTGCAGGAACAATCTACAACACCAGATGAGCAACTGGGTTATATCCTTCAGCGGAATGAACATCTGGGGCAATTTATTCTGTCGGTTGAGCCTCAAACTTCATAACCCACTTCTTCTCATGCTCCTTCTGAGTGTCATCAAATTGTTTCTTTCCCTTCTCATTTGATTTAACACTTCCTTCCAATGGATCCTTGCTTCTGCAAAATTTTGCAATATGTCCTACTTTGTTGCATGCATAACAAGTGACATTGTTCTTCTGAATTGCCTTACTCTAACCTTGACCATTCCTTGACCTACATTGATTATTCATATGTCCAAACTTTCACATGCATTACATTCATTATGCAATATTTTGTCCTATGACCGTATTTCTTACAATTTGAACATTCACCGGGAACTGTATTATTATTATGATTTACTCTTTTTCTACAATTCCTAGCCACATGACTAAATATATTATAAACAAAGTATCTACCATTAAATTTATATGCATTGGGCTACCTTACCAGTGACCTCTGATTCCTATTGACCTTCTAATCTTCATTTGCAGTACCAGAGCTCTCTCCATGCTCAAATACAAGACCTCTAGTGTCTCCAGTGTCCCTCTGATCCTTCAATAATTCATCAATCTTAGTAGAACTAACATTGAACTTATCTTTGTATTCACTTGCAATAGTCAAATCATCTCTCAGGATTATTACCATTCTTTCCAACTCTTCCTCATTGTTTTGTGACTGCACCAATTTAGTTCTCAACATATCATTCTCATGAACCAACCTAATACATTCCTCAGATCTATCTTTCAGAGATATAGCAAGATTTTCTTCCTTCTTCTTCCAGTCTTCAATCTCCTTTGACATCCTCATAGTTAGGGCTTGCATTTCATTCCTCATGACCATATTCTCCTGACTCATCTTCTGACATTGTTCCATAAGGGCATCCTTCTCTTCATCATCTTGATTTTGTAAAAGTTCCTTCCTTCTAGCTTGTGCAGTTGACAACCTCTCCTGCAGTGTAAAAATGAATTCCTTCGTAGACCTCAACTCAACTTACATTTTCATGTTCCTCAATCTTTCAACATCATAGTATTCAAGAGATACTTTAAGTTCCTTTCTTAAACCAACCTCCATAGATTCCCGAAACAAGATCTTCCTCAAGCTGTTAAACTTCCTCTGAGGCACCAAGATCTAATACCAATTATTGGAAACCAAGAATACTAAGAGGGGGAGGGTGCATCAATGTTCTATCAGAATGGAGAATTTAACCTTATTAATACAACAACTAATCAACCAATAAACATAAAAGCATATAATAATAAGTAACAATGTAATCACAAAGATGAACACCATAACACCATAGATTTATACGTGGAAAACCTCAAAGAGGAAAAACCATGATGGGATTGGAGACCCACAATATCTATCCACTGATCAAATGAATAAATATTACAATAAGGGGCCTGCACATGCAAGAAGGCCAACAGCCTAGAGCACACTCATCACAAAAGGAGTCTCACTGACTACATAAAACATTGGACAACAATTTGGAATGAAGATTGAACTATAAGAATAGCATCTCCCATGCCTGAGTACAGTTCCGATTAAGCTCAATACCGAAGGCCTAAAACCTCTTCCAAAAATCCAACTCGATCACCAATGATCGACCAAGTCCTATGCATGAATGATTACAACATTATTCGCTCGCATACATCCTTATCATTATCCCTTCTACATTTTCCCATGATCTACAATGAGATCTTACATCATATATATACAAACCCTCGACCACAAACAATAAGGTCATCCACCATACAATAAAACAATTACATAATTATGTGAGGCCTCACCTTGACTCATTCTAACATTTCAGTGATTTTTATATTGAGACAATTATGGATACTTTATTTTGACGCATTTTGGAATTTAGAACTTATATGATTTCAGGATTTGCATAACATTGCTATATATTGATGATTTATTTATATGCTATATGAGAGAGAACACTACATGATTTTTGAATAAGATGAAATTGCGGTGATAAATGTCGTTATTGATTTTGCAAGACTTTACTATGATATAGAATTATGATGTATGTCTAAGTTTATGAGAATTGGGATGAATTGCTTATGTGAAATTGCTTGGATAAAAGATGTATTTAATTTGTTTAGATGTAAATTGTATGCAAGTGATGATGTGTATTATTATTCCTTTGAATTATATTATATGTGGATATTTGAAAGTACTAATGTGTAAATTGAGATGCGCAGGAAGTTATCCATGTGACCATGGAAATTTACGGAGAACCAAACCTAGACTTATGTATCTTCGTAAGCCAAGGGTTGTCTATTTGGAGAGACAACACCCCGTTTGTGTTGTATTTTATTCATAGCAATATATGCTGCATGTGTGTTAAGTATATTTAATTTGCTTGTGTAAAATCCACTAGAGACGATTTCATGTTTTAAATTGTAAAAGTGTTTTCTTTGTGTCACTTGACACATGTGTGGATTTAAGTTTAAATTTTTATTTTTGTCTCTTGGTGGGAAAGTGTTCAACTATAGCTTTTTCAATTAATGTAACGTGATGTCATAAATACCTTGGGTAAAGAATCTTTGGGGTGGTCAACATAGGTTTGACCCGAAAATAAACTTCAGAGGGGTTTAAAATGGGTTAAATGAACACCTAGGGGTAGTTTAATAGGGTTTCCTAAAGCCCATAAGGTATACCTAAGGGTTAGGGATAATTTTAGGCAAGTTTCTACTCCTAAGTGACCTTTTAGACACTCTAAAATTTGACTTTTCTGAGTTGTGCGAAAATTGAAATTAGAAGATTGAACCTAGTTGTAAACTTTCCTTTTCGAATGCGAGTTCTCTTTTCCATTCTGTCTTACCTTCCTCTTTAGTTTTTAGAAACTTGTGAGAACTCATAAAATGAGCTTCTTAAGAAAGAATTTGAAAATTTGAGGGTAATCACCCACTCTCCATTTTTGGAGACAAGAGAAATTTGAAAAAGAATAGAATAGATTGGAATAGTAAAAATTTGGCTAAGGGTAGTAGGAGAAGATCCGTGGAATTGGGCAGCTCTTCCTCAACCATACTAACCTACCTTTGGGCAGATTAAGGTTGGTTACATTCTTCTTAAAATGACTTCTTTTTGCATGTGTTTGAAAGTATGTTGGTGTAAGGAATCTATTTCCTTGTATGTTCTGTTTGGGTATTTCATTTGGTATTTGTATTTTGTTTTGTATATGTTTTTGGGAGTCTTCAAGACCTCTTACTCTTGGGAGAGAGGAGGATCTTGTGGGTGGTAGCAGTGACAACCCTCGAGTGAGAGACTCTCATTATGAGAGCGATCACAAGGGATTTTTGTGTGACCCTTGCTACATGGCTTGTTTGTGCAATGGGGGTCATAAGGAGGGATATAAGGCTAGAATGCCTTGGGGGGCATAAGGAATAAGGGGTTGAAATTATTGATGTATTTGTTGTGCCATGAGGTGGCTACATGTTTTCCATACTTGTAGTTCTCCTCAGGGTATTGGTCCACTACCACTCTTAAAAAGGTCATCACCAAAGTGTGGTGCAGTGTAGTCGGGATGGGAGTGTATTTGAAATCTGTGTGTATTTTGTCTTCTATGTGTTTGCATGTTTGTATCCCATCTAGGGCTTGGTTCTTTGAGCTCGAGGGTGGCTACCAGTTAGCCTAGGCTGGGAGGTGAGCACTCCATGGTCAAAGTTGTGATTTATTAGGTAGGATTGTTGGGAGAAAAGAATAGGTCAAGTGGAAAGTTGCAGGAGTTATTGTTGCAGGAATTTATTTGCAGCTGTATTTATTAGTGTTAAAAGGAGAAATATACCCTCATTCATTGAAATGAGAGGCTAATTGTAAATTTAAAATAAAGGCATGAAATTAGTTATTGTTATTTAGATAAAGAAACATCTTGTAAATTTTGCAGAATACCTTTAGGATTGTAAAAAGCTAGATATATTCATCTTTCTCTTTGAAAAGAAATACTTTTGAAATGCGTGCAATAGTCATTGAAATATGAAAATCAGTTTTATTTAACTCTATGTTTTTCTTTTTACTGCGATTTTGTCTTCATTTTAATTGCAAATATTATGAGTTGTAGATGTTGATAGATTTTAAATTAAAAAAAAAGGAAAATATAATGTCTAATTAGTTGCTTTAATAATTGCAGAATTCAGTAATTTATCTATTGTAGAAAGAAATAAGTATTCCTAGATTAGTATCCCCAAAGTCAAAATAAAATCGTATATCTAATGTGTTCATGATAAATTGATTTGCAGTAAATTTTTCCATTCTTAAGCATTTAAAATAAAATAAAATAGAAAAGGCATAAGTTAGATTTGCATGCATATTGTAGGTCGAAAATAAATTATTTATTTCTGTTTTCTATAAAAGCAATATAGTAGAAAGAAGTTTGAAAATTATTAACCCATCTATATCCTCTTCATCTAAATCAAAATACGAGAGCCTATTTACTTTAATTGGATGTCTCATGGAATTTATAAATCCATACCAATATGTTATTGGCAGGCAGTTTGCATGTATATCATTATAAATATGTTTAAAAGAAAATAAAATAAAATGCGTTGAATATATATATATATATATATATATATATATATATATATATATATATATATATATATATATATATATATATATATATATATATATATCTTAATATAAATAAAGATGTATATCAATATATATATATATATATATATTTATATATATATATATATTTATATATATATATATATTTATATATATATATATATAAATATATATATTAGAAAAAAAAAATTACATAAATATAAAAATAATTATAACTTCTTTAAAAAAAAAAGGGGGGGGTTTTGAGTATTGTCCTAGGGCCGAAGCCACTGTGTGGACACATAGTGGATCGGCCGCGGATCCCACTATGTGTACACACAGTGGATGGCCTCGCGGCTTCCACTGTGTGGACACATAGTGTGGACCGCTGCAGCTCCCACTATGTGGACACACAGTGTCGGCCGCGGCTGCCACTGTGGATGGCCTCGCGGCTTCCACTGTGTGGACACATAGTGTGGATCGCTGCAGCTCCCACTATGTGGACACACAGTGTCGGTCGTGGCTGCCACTGTGTAGACACACAGTGGTGCCACGCCACCACTATGTGGACACATAGTGGAGCGGCGGGTTCCACTGTGTGGACACACAGTGGCGCCCCCATCACCCCTCCTTTGACCTACAAACTTCACCATGGCCGTCGCTCTATGAGTTTCGGCCTTGCACAGTCCGAGCCAAAATAAATGAAAGGTACAAAAAAAAATAACAAATAAATATAAAATGGTATGCCCTAACCCAAAGCTTGGGGTTAGGGCAAAAAAAATATGATTAGGGTAAAATAATAAAATATGATTGAGATAGGTTTTTTTTATAGGGTTTGCATGGGTAAAACCCTAGGAATTTTTATTTACATTATATATATATATATATATATATATATATATATATATATATATATATATATATATATATATATATATATATAAGGTTGTCTTTACATAATTATGTTTTGTATTAATGTAAATAGGTAGAAATGGTTTGAGTTAAATTGTTATGGAATTAATATTTGAATTTTCAAATAGTACGAATTGATTTAAATTAAATATTGGAGAAGTAAATAATTATTTAAACTTTAATAACTTGAGAAGTTTTTAAAATAAAATTAAATATTTCTAGATTAACTATTTATGGGAACTTGGAATTAAAAGCTAGGAGGTTTAGCTCGATTATAACTTGGTTGTCTATGGGGACAAATTAATCTATTGGCTAGGTATCTTGTGAAAATAAATTTAAATCGTCTAGTATTTCGCAAATAAATTTTAAATTAATTTCATTACTTGATTTAATAACAAAATTAGCTCGAATATAGTTTTGATAAAATACATTAGTGCATGTTGTGTTAGCGAACTTTTTGTTATCTAGTTATTTAAAAAAAAAATCATTCTGTATTTGCCCTAAATTTTGGGCATGACAAATTACACAACTTGTCAGCTTGAGACCAAACAAATAATCTCCAACCCATAAGACATCTCAGAAACACATCGAGAAGTCCTGTAGTACCCCTACCGTAATCAATCTCTAACATTGGTTTAATCTTGATTAGTTATCTTAATATAATGATTATAGTCAGATGTTTGATTTACGCATAGCTAATGATGTGGTTTTCACTCTAGTTGTATGCAAGTTGTTAGTGTACCTATTTCGTGGTATCAATATTGAGCTAACGTTTTCATTAAGTTATTATATATGTATGCATGTATGATCTTTGGTTGCAGGAAATTTCAGGTACAATGTCGCGTGAGTGCGAGGTTCGTCTTCACCTGGAATTGCAGGTTTGAGTGTACCCTCTTTAATCCTTAGAGTTGGATTAGGTGATCGTAAGACCCTAGTTGACCTTAGTCGTGCTCAAGTGAGCATCGCCAGTCATCGTCGGTGTTCCCTCTTTGTTTGGGTTTGCGAGTCGTCTGTTTGGTTGACCTTCTCGATTTGCGTGCTTGGTGTGCTTGGTTAAATTGATTAATTAGTCCATTGGAATTTTGTTATGCGATTTTCGTTGATTTTGAATATTAAATGCATTTTATATATGCTGTTGAAAAAGAAAGTTTTATATTTTATCGCAATAGATTTAATTGCATTCTGTTGGATTATTAAATCAGAAAGATTAAATTTTAGTTAAATGAGGAAATCGATTTTTGGATTTGGAATAGCAAGTTAATTAGTTGCTAGGTTAGAAATGGATTAAATTTGAGTATTATTTTTAAATAAGAATTTTTATTCCAAAAATAGAAATTTTTGGTCAACTCTTCCATATAACCCAAATTTGGGGAAATTTGGAGGGGATGGACAATTTTGGAGAAGATTTTGGTTGGAAAGGAATTTTGGGGGTTTTGGGAAGGGATTTTGCTGGATCTGACAGGTGGGCTCTCCTTCAGTAATCTCTACCAGGATTGCGAATGAAGGTAGGATTCTGAATTATTTTCTTGCTTGCCAAAAGAATTTCTAGTTGAAAGAGTTGGATTTGTTATTGAAAAATCAGTTTGATTGATTAAAAGAGTAGATTGGAATAAGATCTTGAATTACCCCTCCTAGATTTCATTCTGTGTTTTCAAATCAAATTTTGGTTTACTAAGAATGATTTCTAAATAAATAAAATTGAAATATATTTGGGGGTTTGGCAGATTAGATGTTAAAATTGGGAAGAATAATCTTGTTTAACCATTATGTTGTTTGGTTTTGGAGAAATCCCCCCCCCTTTCCTGATCTGGGTATGTTTATAATGGTTTATGAAGGAATTAAAACCAAAAAAATATATATATATTTATTTCAGTCTATGTGAGACTGTGTTTTTATTTCCTTGCTGTGTATGAAACTATTTTTAACAGCTTTTTATATATATATTTTTTTAAAGCGAAATCTTTTCTGCGTGGTGCGTTTTAGTTTTGGCGGATTTGGGGAGGGTTTTCGGCTGGTGCCAAGGCCCTCGACCTAGGTTTGGGGAGAGCCAAGGCTTCCCTAAGCCTGGGGAGAGGCCTGCGGAGGCCATGGCGTGCCCTCCACGCAGCCAAGGCTGGGTGGAGACCACGTCATGGTCTCCCCAGCCCTTCCGCAGGGAAAGGGAAGCTCGCGTGGGAGGAGCCCACGTGGCCCCCATGTGGGTTATAAAATATTATATGTGTTTAATGTTTTTTTTTTATTATTATTTTTTTTAATATGAAAAAAATAAATAAATAGATTTGTTAAATTAAAAGTTTTCTTAAAATTAAGCTTCCTATTATTGATTAATGATTATTATATATGTGATTAATGGAAATTAATTTGTGTATTTAATCTAATCGATATTAATTCAAAATTGGTGCAAATGCATTAATTACTAGTGAGATATATTTTATTAATAGAGATTAATAATTATATATTAACTAATAATTAACTGGGTTATTGTGCTCTATTAGTCGTTAATTGTGTATATTTTATTTATCGTGGAATAATAAATATACTCTTTAATTAACAGTTCATTTTGGATTCTACTATATGTGCGTAGGGAAGTAAGATTTAGATTTTGGAAATGATTATCTTTATTTGGATTCCCTTTTTTATTATATTCCGTGATCCGTATAGAGCATCTAGGATTGAAAAATACGAAACTGTAGAGGACGGTTTAGAACCAGTATGTTTATGATGTTTTGATTGGAGATTAAATATCTTATTTTAAGTTGATTAATGGTTGTCTGAATTTTATTAATATGAATTGGTTAAAAACTCATTATGGCTTAATTTGCCTATTCGATGCTTTGAACCTTAGGGGTTAGAAAACC